>NC_034013.1:12471229-12751002 GCF_000346465.2 Prunus persica | reverse complement strand
TCCTCCGGGTTTTTCTTCTCCTCCCATTCCCCCATGACCACCACCCTCCACTCCCAGACCCATTCCCCATCCCCAGCCCCAGACCCCTTCCACCCCCAAGCCCTTGCCTCTAGACCCAGACCCATCCCTCCCTTGTGCTCAAAGTGGCTGTGAGGTGCTTTATCGGAGAATCCCACCTCAAGAAATATCATATTGGAGCAACATTTGGAGCTTCTGGGTAGCTACACTCTTTGCGACAAATTACGAGAGTCCCACCTCAGGATATATTAGATCGAAGCAACATTTGGAGCTTCTGGGCAGCTACACCCTTTGCGACAAATTACGAGAGAGAGAGAGAGAGAGAGAGAGAGTTTATTTCAATTTTCTATTATTTATTTTTAACGTGTAAAATGACCACTTTGCTCTCATATTTGAGGAGAAATTGAATGAAATGTTAAAAATTTAGATAGTAGGGAGGAAATTGGCAGAAAAAAAGAAGTTCATATTTTTAATTTTCTAAAAAAAAAGAATGAGGAACAAATCGAAAGTTAGGCATAAATTCAGGGGGTAAAACACCAGTATGCCTTTATCAAAATGCCATGAGTTGATTGAACCAGTTAAGTTTGTTTAAATTTCCTCCTTATAAGTAAAAAGGGTTAGACCAATGCTAGCAGAGGTGTAGGGTTTAGAGATGGACTGGAGGCATTTTTCAAATCTTATTTAGTGTGGTATACATTTAGCACCAAATCATCTGCACCTCTCAAGATTTCAAATAAAAAAGAAATATTTTGGAAAGGATGAAAGGAGAGAGAAATATTTTTAAAAAAAGTTAAAATAGACAAAAATGTCCTTATTTATTTTTGGATTTCTTAAGGAATCTTTTACATTTGCATATCTTTGATTTTAAAGTTGATGAATTTTTCTGTTTTTTTAAAAATAAAAATGTTAGCTTTTTCTAAAAGTGAAAGTTTAGTTGTTGCTAAAACCTAAATTTACTAATACAAAATTAGTGAAGAAAACAAGGGTAGGGTCCTCCTCACCCTACTGAGCATTCATCTTCCTCAGCTGCAATTATGGGCGATCACGATGATAAAGATTGTTGCTTGCTTCAACCACGTCCGTGCATAATTTAATATATAAATGCAACTTGGGAACATTTTTTAAGGTACCGAGAAACGAACGACCGTCCATTTTCAGCAACTACACACTGCATAGAGTAAATCAAGTCTCAAGAAAACTACTTCAACTGTGCAGTTTGATTGCTCCACAAAATATCTGGATGTCGTTTTGTACCGTGTCTGCTTCCTGTGCAGGAACCCTCCCCATCAAAAGCCCCACCACCACCAAGCCATGCACTCTAAACCGCACGATTACCACTCCAGACGGTGTCGTTTCCGCCACTTGATTGAAGAAAACATCTTCAGCTGCTGCTGCTGCTCTGTTCCAATGAACATGAGGTGCAATGAATGGCCTCACGTTTGTCGAATGTCCCCCAGGGATGCAAAAACCGCACGTGATCATGCTTGAGGTTTGGAAGCCCAACCGCTGCCTTTCTGACACGTGTCCCGGCACAATAACGTAGGTGGCAACTACAAATCCCCACTTCCCCAGTGACCATTTCCATTTCGCACCAACAGACACTCTCTCAGCTAGCTGTTTGAGTGAGACTCGGACACTCAGAGAGAGAGAGAGAGAGAGTTACAGGTGCTTTGTCAACTTGAAACTTGGTAAGAAACTTGAACAATACCATTAAACATTAAATATTTTTGCAAATGATTTAAATTTGGTATGATCAGTTCCGAAATTTGCTCTTATCTTGATAAGTTTTAGGTACTAAAACCAACGTTCAGAGTTTTTCTCAATTGGTTGTGATTTCATATTTTTAGTACAGAGTAAATGCAAGTGTAAAGGAAAACACTTTGGTGTCTGATTTGATAATCATTTCTTTGGGTATATGTTGCTTGAGTGATCTATGATCCTATGAGCCTCAAAGTCTTAAATTTTGATTGATCAGCAATTTTGGCTATCTTTTCTTTGAGTAATCTCTCACTCCTATGAGTCTGAACGTCTTTGATTTTGCTTGATCATCTTGTTCTGTGTTTTGGTTAATTTCTGTGGCTTAGAGGCTTAATTTCTGTGGCTTAGAGGCTCAACTTTTCAAATTTTATTTTTTAGTTTGAGTGATCTCTGTGAGCTTCAGAGTCTACAATTTTGCTTGATCATCTTTTTTGGGTTTCTGTTCTTTGTGTAATCTCTCACCCCTGTGAGCCTGAAAGTCTTTGGTTTTGCTTGATCATCTTGTTCTGTATTTTGGTTAATTTCTGTGGCTTAGAGGCACAACTTTTTAAATTTTATTTTTTAGTTTTGAGTGATCTCTGTGAGCTTCAGAGTCTACAATTTTGCCTGATCATTTTTTTTGGGTTTCTTTTCTTTGAGTAATCTTTCACCCCTGTGAGTCTGAAAGTCTTTGGTTTTGCTTGATCATCTTGTTCTGTATTTTGGTTAATTTCTGTGGCTTAGAGGCACAACTTTTTAAATTTTATTTTTTAGTTTTGAGTGATCTCTGTGAGCTTCAGAGTCTACAATTTTGCCTGATCATTTTTTTTGGGTTTCTTTTCTTTGAGTGATCTCTCACCCCTGTGAGTCTGAAAGTCTTTGGTTTTGCTTGATCATCTTGTTCTGTATTTTGGTTAATTTCTGTGGCTTAGAGGCACAACTTTTTAAATTTTATTTTTTAGTTTTGAGTGATCTCTGTGAGCTTCGGAGTCTACAATTTTGCCTGATCATTTTTTTTGGGTTTCTTTTCTTTGAGTAATCTCTCACCCCTGTGAGCCTGAAAGTCTTTGGTTTTGCTTGATCATCTTGTTCTGTATTTTGGTTAATTTCTGTGGCTTAGAGGCACAACTTTTTAAATTTTATTTTTATGTTTCTAATTTTATAAGATTTGTTTGGTTATGTGTTTCAGAGCAAGGTTATCAGATATGTCGACTTTGGCGGCCTCACACTTTGTATCAAGGACTTCCCATGTAAATGGAGGTTCAGGATCAGAAACCAGAACAAACTTGGGGCAGATGGGCCTCTGGAACCAGCCAATGACTCACAATGGGCTAAGGTCTTTGAGCAACTTGGATATGCTTAGAATCAAAACCCGTCCTAATGCAGTTCCTAGGCAAGCCATGAAAAAAGCTGACAAGACCGAGGGTGATCAGTGTGTGGGGAAGATTGTATGTGGGACAGGCATGAACTTGGTCTTTGTTGGGGCTGAAGTTGGTCCATGGAGCAAAACTGGTGGTCTTGGTGATGTTCTTGGAGGCCTCCCACCGGCTCTGGCGGTTTGTGAATTACTTGAGTTTGATCCATGTTTTTCATTTCTCTGGTTTAGTTTGACTGATTTTTGTGCCTGATGATTGATTTCTAGGCTAACGGGCACCGTGTTATGACCGTATCTCCACGCTATGATCAATACAAAGATGCATGGGATACTAGTGTACTGGTTGAGGTAAGTCTTGCAGTTAGTATATGCCTCTTGAACTTGAAGAATCTAATGTTGTTTCCGGGCTTCTTTCTTATTTAGCGAGTAATTTATGTTTAGGAAAATGTGCCTCAAATGATCAGAAGTTTTGATTATGTAGATAGAAGTCGATGGTAAAATTGAAACTGTTCGCTTCTTCCATTGCTACAAGCGCGGTGTTGATCGTGTCTTTGTGGATCACCCATTGTTCCTTGAGAGGGTATGAATATTCTCTTCGTTGTCTAAGGCCATATGTTTCTAGATTATTGTATGAATGAGGGTTCAATTAGATCTTTGACTGATGCTTGGCTTTCTGGATATGAAGGTATGGGGCAAAACTGGATCCAAAATCTATGGTCCCAAGACAGGAGAGGATTACAAGGACAACCAATTGCGCTTCAGCTTGTTGTGCCAGGCATGTCATGCTCTTTTCTTTCATTTTCTTTTTCTAACTTGTCTAGAAAAATTAATTTTCCTGTTGTGATGACTCATATATGAATAAAGTTGAATTATGAATTAGTCTTTTTTTGAACTTTCAGGCTGCTCTGGAGGCTCCAAGGGTTCTTAATTTGAACAGCAACAAATACTTCTCTGGACCATACGGTGTGCATCTCACTCTTTTTCTTTAAAAAAGAGTATGATTTCTTCAAGAAATAGCATATTATTAAGGATGTATCCTTGGCTACCTCATTGCAGGAGAGGATGTTGTATTTGTTGCTAATGATTGGCACACTGCTCTTATTCCCTGCTACTTAAAAACCATCTACAAGCCAAGGGGTCTTTACAAAAATGCCAAGGTAAGGTGCCCTGAGTTTGAAGAGCATTATTTTACATGAAACTGTAATAACGTTTGATAAATGAATGGCAGGTTGTATTTTGCATCCACAACATAGCTTACCAGGGCCGATTTTCCTTTTCGGACTTCTCACTGCTTGATTTGCCCGACCACCTTAGGGGTTCTTTTGACTTCATTGATGGGTATATATTACACATTTGATGTAGCAACTATATTAAGGGCTCAAAAGTTTACTTTGTGGATTTGGCAAAATTTTCCTCTTTCTGAATGTTTGGTTAAATTTGCAGGTATGACAAGCCTGTGAAGGGAAGGAAAATCAATTGGATGAAGGCTGGAATATTGGAATCAGACAGGGTTGTGACTGTGAGCCCATACTATGCCCAAGAACTTATTTCTGGAGAAGACAAAGGTGTGGAATTAGATAACATCATCCGTAAGACCGGAATCACTGGTATTATAAATGGCATGGACGTTCAAGAGTGGAACCCAGCCAGAGACAAGTACTTAGATGTCAAATATGATAACACAACTGTAAGTAATTCCTAAGAGTTTTCAATACCTTGACATGGCTGGCAGGAAATTTTTTGTATTGATCAGAATTGTATGTCCAGGTACTGGATGCAAAGCCTCTATTGAAGGAGGCCCTTCAAGCAGAAGTTGGGCTGCCAGTTGATAGGGACATCCCGGTGATAGGCTTCATTGGTAGGCTGGAGGAGCAGAAAGGTTCAGACATTCTAGTAGAAGCCATCTCGAAATTCATTGGAGAGGAAGTACAAATAATAATCCTTGTAAGTATCTGATGAATCAGCTTTCTTTACCCTGTTGCTGTCAGCAGTAGGCATAGAGGTGAGTTTGATGGAAGGATGTTGTTTCTATTAGGGAACTGGCAAGAATTATCTGGAGACGCAGATCAAACAGCTGGAGATCAAATTTCCGGGCAAGGCTGTAGGAGTGGCAAAATTCAATGTGCCATTAGCCCACATGATTATTGGTGGTGCTGATTTTATGTTGATCCCAAGTAGATTTGAACCATGTGGTCTCATTCAGCTGCATGCTATGCGATATGGAACGGTAAGGAGCTAGATTTGTACATCAACAACCAATGTCTTAAAACTATCAGTCACTTCCTCTAATTATGCTGAATGCAATATCTTTAGGTGCCTATTGTTGCCTCAACCGGTGGACTTGTTGACACTGTCAAAGAAGGCTTTACAGGATTTCAAATGGGAGCTTTCAACGTCGTAGTGAGTCAATAACTTGCTTTGCATCTGTGATGTCACACAATTGCACTACTTTTTTATATTCCTTTGTTCCACTTACCTTCAAAATAATGAATTATGTGTTTTGGTGGGTTGTTTTAGTGTGATGAAGTTGACCCAGCAGATGTGACTGCAATTGCTACTACTGTCAAGAGAGCTCTTGCAGCATACGGTACTCCTGCGTTAAATGAGATGATCCAGAATTGCATGGCCCAAGATCTTTCGTGGAAGGTTTGTACGATACTCAGTCGCTAAGCAGCTAGTTCTCTCATAAATTTTGAGTTTAATGTTGCTTGGTTTGCAATTAACTGTGTCGGATCGAATGCAGGGACCTTCAAAACAATGGGAAAAGATGCTTTTGAGCCTGGAAGTTGCCGGTGGCGAACCTGGAATTGAAGGGGAAGAGATTGCTCCTCTTGCCAAGGAAAATGTTCCCACTCCCTGAGCATTAAGTTTCTAGTATAGTATTAACCTATAAGTAAGCTAACTTCCACCGGTGGTAGCCGCTATTGGTTCTTGACCTCCAGCTCCAAGCGAGAGCCATATGCTTTTGGTGGAAATCTAAGCTTTTCTATAATCAATTAAGTTTGTGAGGGTGAAAAATGATCTTCGAGTTGTGCATAATTTAGAATCTGACACTTCTTTGCTGTGGTTATGAAGACCTGAAGAACAAGTGTTGCTTTTCTTGCCTAGTCTTGTACTTTTAATACATATTGCAAGTAAACAAAATAAAATTTTTAGTGTTGCAGAAAAATAAAATAAAGTTTTTTTTTCTTTTTTCCTTTCTGTTTAGGTTTTCGTAGGGCTTTTCTCCCCTCCTTTTTCTTCTCTTTGCTGGTATGGTTGTCGAAAAAGAAAACAAGAAATTGAGCAAAGTCTATAACTCAGACTTCTGAGAAAATGAAAGATCTGAGTTGGCATTGTTGACCTAGAAGGTGAAGGAGATGCTAATAAGAAACCTCGCTGTCAAATGACATATAACTAATACAAGAAGAATACCATTTTCAACATCATGTACATACCAAACTAGAATAATTGATCAATTTCCGGTAATTATAATGCACAAAAATGTCGGCTAAGATAGCAAGATGGTGACATTTCACCTTGTCTTTATAGCAACGCAGCTCCAAGTTGACAAGGTTTTAATTGGTTAAGAGATTTTATGTATCTTTCAGTCTCTGCAAAATGGAGACGAAGATACTCAAATTAGCTAACGGATCCCCGGAAAAAAACAAAAGGAATATATGGCCGAAAACTAGAATAATTATAGTAGCAATAACGATCACCATGAGCGTGCGGTAAAGAGAAAATGATTATACAAAGCAGAAAACCCACAAAATCAAAAGTAATAACAAAAGGCAGCATGGTGGAAGGCAGAATAATAGTAATTATGACTCAAGTAATCAATCCAATTGCTCCAAATGATGCTCTAGGTGGGAGTTTTCGTATTTCTTATCATGCATATGGACAAAAACAGATAAACCATGAAAATTGATATGCACACAAACACTCCAAAATGATTAGTTTAAATTTTTTTTAGTATAAGCGATTGGGGATGAGTCACACAAATATTTATTGGTTGGATGAGATTTCGAACATTTGCCTACATTAGTAAAAGTGGAAGAACTCAACCAATTGATACATGATTGGCTATGATTAGTTCAACTTTAAAAGATACTCAACTCGACAACTCAACATCTAGCTAAAAATTAAATATATCCCAAAGATAAATTAAATGCAACTAATTGTAAAAGTTCATGTTCATGGTTGAGAAAAGACATTTGATTTACGTATCAGTGACACATGTGTGTGGACTTTGGAGCTAAATTTTCATTTTTGTTGCATTGAATATGAAGCAAGAGTTGGGACATGAGATAAGAGATAAGAGATAAGATATTTGTTCTTGCAGCCAGAAACGGCGAAAGGTTGATTCATACTGCTTTGTTTTTGCTCACCTTTGCTTGGTATGCATGCCACGTATCTGGTGCTGTATGGCAATGGCTCTGCCGTTTTTCTTGAACCATGAGAAAACCAACATAACAGCCCAACAGCTCCTCCTCATGAAAAAGAAGCGAAAAGAGAAAAGGTCAATAGAAAATAAAGCAAAGTTTGTGAGTGCAGCCTACCCTTCCTCCTTCACAAAAAGTAAAATAATAAAAAGCTCCCAGATTTGAGTGGATTGGGAATGGTGATCATGTGAAGCTTGTCGGACAACAGTCACTGGACCCCACTCAAAACCCATCACCACCGCAAAAGCCAGCACCAATGCATCAATCATAGGATTCAAGTGAAGGCAGAATAAAAAATCACTCACACCAAATCACACCAAATCACATTTCTTAGTATGACACTGTAAATATAGAATAGAGACACTCATTTATTCCCTTTGGTCCCCATTGTAGTTTCTACCCCTAAACCTGCCTCTGTGCCGTCCCTATAAGCCCTAAAATATCTACCCGGTAACAACCAAATTCAAAGCTCACATTTTTTATCCTCTCTCTCTCTCTCTCTCTCTCTCTCTCTCTCTCTCTCTCGCAAACCCATAGCTTTCACAGTTGCGTGCCTGCATTGGGCATTTGACCTATAACCCATTGTCCCAGCTCATTTCTGAATTCTGAGAGTGAGGGAGTGAGACTAAGAGCTCTATATACAGTGGTCACTCTCTCTCCTCACTGTTGGCCAATTTGGAGCTGCTGCAGCTTCTACATTTCTGCTTAATTCCCCTTTGCAGTCTCCAAGCTGAGCACCAAAAATGGCGACCAGCACTAGCTTCAGCTACTGCTCTTCACTATTCTTATCAATTCTAATCATTTCAGGCACTGATAGCTAAAACCCTGCTCCCCATTCTCCAATTTAGCTTCAAAGCTTTGATCTTTTTACTCTGTTTGAATTTTGGTTAACTAATTACAGCATTATCTCTGTTTTTGTGTTTTTGTTTTCAAAAGGGTTTGTGTTTGCTGAAATGGTGAATTCAATGGGGATAAACTACGGCCAAATCGCCAACAACTTACCTTCGCCGGACGACGTTGTTCCGTTGGTGAAGTCCATCGGCATCTCCAAGATCAAGCTCTACGACGCCGATCCCAAAGTCCTCAAGGCCTTCGCCAACACCGGCGTCCAGTTCATAGTAGGCCTGGGCAACGAGTACCTCACCAAGGTCCAAGACCCGGCCCAGGCCCAAAACTGGGTCAAGTCCAACGTTCAGGCCCACTTACCCGCCACCAACATCACCTGCATCTTCGTCGGCAACGAGGTCCTCACCTTCAACGACACGTCGTTGAGCAACAATCTCCTCCCCGCCATGCAAAGCGTCCACGCCGCCCTCGTCTCTCTCAATCTCGACAAGCAAGTCACCGTCACCACCGCCCATTCCCTCTCCATTCTTGAGACCTCGTTCCCGCCGTCGGCCGGAGCTTTCCGGCAAGATCTGACCGGCTGCATCACTCCGATCCTCAACTTCCACTCCAAAACAGGCTCGCCGTTCTTGATCAACGCATACCCCTACTTCGCCTACAAGTCAAACCCTAAGCAGGTGCCTCTGGACTACGTCCTCTTCCAGCCCAACTCCGGCTCGCTCGATTCGGGCACCAATCTCCACTACGACAATATGCTCTTCGCTCAGATCGACGCCGTTTACTCCGCCCTAGCTGCGCTAGGGTTTAAGAAGCTTCCGGTTCACATATCCGAGACCGGTTGGCCGTCAAAGGGCGACGAGGACGAAGCCGGAGCGACGCCGGAGAACGCGAAGAAGTACAACGGGAATCTGATCAAGCTCATCTGCCAGAAGAAGGGCACGCCGCTGAGGCCCGGGTCGGATCTCAACATCTACGTCTTCGCTCTGTTCAATGAGAACATGAAACCCGGCCCCACTTCCGAGAGAAACTTTGGGCTTTTCAAACCCGACGGTTCGCCCGCGTACTCAATCGGGCTGTCGGTGAGCAACAGCTCCTTTGGTAACGGTAACTCGAGTTCGAATTCGGGTTCGGGTTCGGGTTCGGGTGGGTTGGTGAATCCGATTACTCCCTCTCCGCCGGGAACTTCCAGTTCTGGCTACTTGGCAATTTCTTCCGCCGCGGTTACGGCAAGTCCTTCATTTTTACTGTTTTCTGTTTTCCTGTTTTACTGTGTTAAGCAGCTGAGTTTTTAGTGGACGAGATGTCCAACGGATATTGGTCATTCAGTGTCGATAAGATTTAGGATGATTTAATTACTTGTGAGACAGTGGTGTCCGTTGGGTTTGATTGGGACAAATTTAATAGGGCATTTCATGGAAAACGACGTCGGCTTACATGTACATGTGCCAGCATACAGTTGCTTAATTTATATTTTTTTGGTTTAATTTTTGCTATTTTGGGTTGTTTAGTTCTGATTTATGTTGTGATGGTGCTTTTGTTTCATCAGGAGAGTTGCCATGTGATTGGTTTGATTCCCATGTTAGTGGTCTTCTTGTTGATGAAACATGTCCTTTCAAGTTAGGGAAAAAGCTGATACCAATAAGTGCTCAAGCCTTTTAATCAGAAATCAAGATGTGAATGGACGGTGGAAAAGATAGAGAGAAAAAAAAAAAAAAAAAAAAAAGAGGCTACTTGGGAATTAGGGAAAAAAAAGGTGAAACTCTGTTCCTTTGCTCATAACCCACTTTTACTGTGAATCACCATCATCATCGCACATAACATTTATGAAATCTAGAATTTTAAAATGCTTTTATCTATTTGTCGATGTATTGTGAATCTCATATGCATCAACGGTCACTATATAAAATTTGATTGTTACACAAAATTCCCAATAAGGCCCCACACCGTGATGCATTTTTCTTAATGATCCATCAGCATGTCTCTGATAAGTTAAAAGGTGTGGGGTTCACTGAGGAAAGTGATGATGGTGGGTGGCCTTTAACTCTTTTTGGTTGGCAGTAGCATCTCAAATGGTACCAAACTTATTTAACAAGTCTTCAACTTTTCTCTCTTTCTTTTGTTTGGCTTTTGCAGGAGAATTATTTTCGTTGTCTTAATAACTCTAGCGATTAGGGAGAGAGGTGTTAGTTTAGTGCTGCTGCTGATGAGGACGTCTGGAAGGAGGCAGTCTTGAGAGAGAGTTATTGATTTATTTGATCACTTTTGTATTTGTTGTAGTACGTATCTGTGTCATCTGAGATTGTGTTGTTACTGTGTATGGACAGTACTTTACCTTATCTATTCAAGATTCTTGCAGAAAAAAAAAACCCACATAAGCTCTGATGATTCACAATCCACTTAAGCTTGTCACTTGAGGATCAAATCAATAGCCAAAAGTAAAGATGCCTCCACCAAAAGAAACTGAAAAAAAAAAAAAAAGGGGAATTTCAGCATGTAAATCTGCAAAGGCTAGGGGTAAAAAACACAAGGTTCTTTCAACTTTCCACCAATTTTGTCTCTGATTCTATTACAGTGTTTTTCGTCCAGTACAAAATCTGTCCTGTCTCTACATCTTAAATTGCACTGCCATAATAAACATAGAACATCTTACTGAAGTTCTAAAATAATTTGCTACACTTCCCAACAAATAAGAAGCAGAGTCAGGTCTTGACCAAAAAAAAAAGAAAAAAGAAGCAGAGTCGGGTGGATGTTTGAAGAAATCTTTACCAGAGGAAATCTAATGGATAAATGGCTACCAAAATTTCTTTTCTTTTCCCTTAAAAAATATTGTATGAGATGGCGAACACATTCCTAGTATCAACAGCCATGTAATGCAGCCCCTCGTACTACGGCTTTAGTCCATGCCAGTATCGTGCAATCTGTACCTTCAACCTGCCGATTGCCAGGTCCCATTAGCCAAGTAAAACAAAGCTCACCATTCTTGGACCAAGTCAGCTTAACCTATAGGAAGCTTCAAAACCCTATAATAGGAGGATGCACTCAATTGATGTCGTCAAGATTCCATATGAGTCCCTGATGACTCGGCCTCTCCAATCTTTTGTCCACTTTTAACTCTCCGATAAAATAGCACATAGGCAGCCGAAGTCTTGATGTCAGTTTCATTGACTGGAGAAACATGACTGTCATCGAAATGGTACCATCTGTTCTCATCAATCAACTGCAAGATTGGCAAACAAGATAACTTTATCTCAACAGATAATATTTTAAAGAGGCCTACAATATCATTGTAATATCATATAACTATGGAATACTGCTAATTTTTTGCCATTGGCCAGTGATTGAAATATGAATCACAAAGCCTACAGTATCATTGTAATACTAGCAGGGGGGAAGATGTCATCAACTAGCCGATCTCAGCCAGTAGGGCACCATTCAAACTCAGAAAAGATGAGATGTATCAGAGTTTTACCTTTGCATATGCAGTGTAGTGCCCACCACCTAGACCACCGTAATGGTTGCTAATGGCATATAGCTCATATAAATGAGGTTTTCCATCCTTGTTCATGACATATTGACTCAAATCAAGATTATGTATTGGAAAAGTCACTAGCGTATCAAGTTTATTCTTTGAGTATCTGCTATATGAGAACCGTTTCAAGTGAAAAACAAGAACCTCTGGCAACATCCACAAATCCAGTTTCTTTGTAGCTTGTCTATGTTCCTTGCACTTAGGGCAGTACCTGTATTGCAAAATTCAAGAGCATACGTCAAAATATTGCATATGATGATACCCACTTTGCCTGAAAATTTAAAATAATGCCATATCAGAAGCCACTAAATTGGTAGAAGTACACTACCACATATCATCAGGCCCTAGAGGTTCTTCCTTCAGAAATGCCTCCATGCATGTAAATAAGGAAATAGCTTCTTGCCGAGTTTTCTTTGCGGTAAACCCATTCTTGTGCACCTCAGGTAGATCCTTGAGGTAGCTAGCATCATATACTTCATCTTCTTGATTAGTCCAGTCCAGAAAAATCTTTATGGGTTTACCAGAACTAATGTGCATATACTTTTCAATTGGTTTGCAGCTCGAACCCCTTTCATCAGCTAAAAATAGATGGAAGGACAACTCGCCACTAGATGTTTCCTCTAGTTCTATGTTGTCCATGGGCCTCGAGTTGTGGCTGTTTGATGCTTCATCAATGCCTTGTGAAACTAATCCATTTTCTTTTATGCTGTTAAGCTTAACTGCTCTCTTCAAAGGTGACAGAATTCTGGAGACAGCTCTATCAATATCAACTCCACTTAATTTGTCTTCTCCTAGATAAGCAACCAATGGTGTTCCAAAAAGCTTTCTCTGACCCTTTAGAGAATCTGATGTAGATCTGGAAATTGACAAAGCTTTGGTTAAAATTTCAGCCAAAAAGGAAAAAAAAACAGAAGCAATAATGATAAAAGAGCTTATCCAATGGAATATACGCAGCAACTAGACAATTAAGTATGTATGGTTATGGAAGATCCTCTTTCTCTTTCTAGACAGCCAAAGAAAAAGGCAACATGTAAGAAGGTTAAGAATGACCTGTCTATTAGGGCCTACATGAACCTCATTTTGAGAAAGATGCGATTAAAAAATAAGGGGTTCCATGGGCCTCCAATTTCAATGAAATCAACATTTTGTGGCAGGCTCATACACGTCCTTTAAACATCACAATCACAGGGTCGAAACAAAGTTCACACTTTGACAAGTTTACCTACAAGCAAATCCAACCGCTACAGATTAAGGAAAGCAAACTTACTTTTCCTGCCATCGATAAATGATTTCAAGTCTGGTTTTGAAAGCTGCTTCTTCTTTAGAATATCGATAAGCCACAATGCGGTCATCATTCTTAATTGACGACAATGGTTCAGAAAGGTTGTCTAAATATCGATAAATTCGATGTTCATATACCTGAAATAGAAGTGTTAGACTACTATTGTACACAAAAACACTTATTAGAAAATGCGCCAACAATATGTTTCAAACCAACATCCCTCCAACTCAAAGTGCAACCCCAATCCTGCATGTAGAGAAACATACGCATGCAGCCTTAATCTGAAGTGCACAAAGTAAAACGGGGAATGATGAGGGATGAGATGTTCCAACGCCTCTTGAAACTACAACTTTGTTAGACTACCCCGCCGAAAAACTTTACTAATAGGCTCAGATGCACCGATACGTCAGTTTGGAGGAGTATGCTAATATCGGATACGGCTCCGATACGATACGGCACCGATACAGCTCCGATACGTATCCGATACGCCATGTGGCATATCGTTGACTTAGATGGCATGTTGACTTCTCGATACGGATCCGATACGTCCTCGATACGGTCCCGATACGGTCGCAATACGGCATCGATACGTCTGGGGGTAAAAACGAAAATATTTGCAGACTTTGCAGGTGATTTTGAAAGTTTCTAAACATTTGGGGTTAAAATGTAAAAACACAAACTATAATTTCAGATTGCTGTCTGTCGAGAGGCTAGGTTTTTGGGGTTTCATTTCAACAGAACAGAGGCCAAACAAAAGAGAAGAAAGAAGAAGAAGAAGAAGAAGAAGAAGAAGAAGAAGGAGGAGGAGAAGGGGTTTCATTTCTAATGTTTTAATTTGTGCTTTGTTTATGGATACTTGTATTTTGTGTGTTTTGGTTAATTTTTGCTTTGTTTATGGAGATTTGAATGAAGTTATGTGTTTTGTTAATGTTTTGAAATTATTATTGGTGAAATATCAATTTTCAAATTTTCTAGTTATATTATTTTTAAATATATATATTATTTTAATCGCCGTATCGGTGCCGTACCCGTATCCTATTTTTTGGAGATTTGCCGTATCGGCGTATCGTATCGTATCGTATCGCCGTACCCGTATCCGTATCGGTGCAACATAGCTAATAGGGAATGTTGGAATGAGCCAACAAATCATATCAAATCAAACTAACATAAAGGTACAGTTCTACAGAACAAATAAATAAATGACAGAAAGAGGAAAATTATAAGTCAGTGAACTCAATATTACCTCAGCAAGCATAAGGCTTTCATCACTCTTCAAGCAGCATGCAGTACCCAATGCGGCAATAAGATCCTTAATGCAGCGATCTTTTATCAAAGTTAAAGTGTATGGCATTGGAAGACCACGTCCATCACCATAAACCACAGTCACCGTCATTGACCGAGTGACAGTTGAAGGTAGAGGCAATGATAAGTACATAAAAGGGTCAAAAGTAATTGAAATCTTGCTGCAAACTGGGCATACCAACGTCGATTTATATTGACCCTGGACATTAGTTAAACCAGATTTTGATTTCCAATAACCAAAGATAAACCTTGTACATTCAACAAAAATGCCACAACTATGAATTACATTACTCTAGAAGCCCACAATAAAGAAGAAAAGTGAGCACTAAACAACATGCAACTCACAAAATTACTCTTGAAACAAACAAATACAGAGCTAAACATAAAAAGGCAAGTAAATTTTGATATAATTTGATAAAAAAATTGACCATAAGAATCCAATTTAAAGGCACCAAGATGTTAGCATAAGCAATATAGGATTATAGAAGAGCAAAAAGGCTGGCGTTTAAGGTTCTACAAATCTAAAGGACCTAGCACTCCTTAAAAGCTGGAATCAGCCATCCCCCTCAAGCTTTGAACCTCTTTAAATTATCTGTTTCCAAATTTATATAGGTCCTGTATAGACCCTTTATTCCTGTATGCATCTTCCATAGGTGCCATTTCAATGAATGTGTGCATGTGTATTTGAAAGCAACAATAGCAGAAAGTTTAGATGCGATTTAGTACACTTGCAAATTGCCATGTAATAAGGACTAGAAACTCAACTACAAGAAAAAGTAGATGACCGATAAATACAGCAACACACAAGATGTACACATTATATGATACAACAATAACAGTCAAAAGATTTCTTACCTGGCAAACATCCACAATCAATGAATCATTTCGGGCCCTGTGATTTTTCCAACATTCATCTGCGACTTCCTCATCTGGACGACCATCTGAATCCTTTGTTTCAATGTACGGCTTATTTTTGACACGATTCAAATCTTCATGTAGGCCATCCAGTAAGAAAGCAAGAAGTTCCTATAAAGAAGAATTCATCATTCAGAGCAAATACAATAATCAGGTAGCTTATTATAAATACCCCTAGAAAATTATTCTAGATGGCTTTAGAAGACTTGGTGAAATTATAATAAAAACTGTAACAAGCTATTGCACATTTGGCATTAGAGAATAGCATAATGTTACATGTACCAAAGAGAAGACATTTAAGAAAAAATGCAGGACTAACTTGAGAATCATGCTGATTATAGCCGCTGAACTGGGGAGCAAATCGAGCAAGTTTTCCCTTGAATGCACGCGGTGCAATTGTTGTTCGTCCTGAGGACCACAATTTCCTCAACAACTCACCAAAGGCAAGAGCAAGCTCACCCTGCAACGACACATGTTAGAAATTTTAGGGGAGAAAAGTAGCAAAGCAATCAGTGTTAAAGACTATCCATGTGGAACAAGCATGAGGCAAAGATAGCCACTTACATGCATTCCTAGGGGATTTTCTGTGTTGATCTCATCCGAGTAATCTTGCAAGAAATACTCAACAAGAGGGGGTGTGTGGACTAAACACTGGATAGAACTATTCATAAAACAAGTATTTCCAAGATTCTGCAATCCTGCCAAACCTCCCCTATCTCCTTTTTTCATTGGATTATAAACATAACATTTATCATCTGTATCTGCTGATGCTGAGCTGCTTAAGGCACTTCCCTGAGGCAAATTATAACTATAATCCATTGAATGGCCATTCGACAAGGTAGGCCCCCCTGCAATGGTCATAGATGACCTTGATGGTTCTATGGGTACTAATGCTAACTCATTTCCTGTTGGGTCCATAGAAAATTGAGAAGAATGATTTCCATCAACTTGCACCTCAAGAAGAATCTGCACAGAAAAGCATAGATCAATAGACTCACTACAGATAAACCAAAATAATCACCAAAACTGACTGATCTGAAGCTCCTCCTGAAAAAAGTAAAAAGTCCAATACAAGGACTCTGCAAAAATAACCAGGCATCATATTTGTACTTAAAGTTGGTTGCAGCATAATCAGTAATAAGTAGGCAACCAAACACAACTTCGCTCATAGTTCCTACCAGAATCAAAATTTCTTGAAAATAAGTCCTGTTCAAAAGGAAAAACTCAGGATTTCTTTAGTTGGCATACTGTAACAATCAAAAGAGTCTTGATGTCTCTGAAATAAGTATGGAATTCTATGAAACAGTATTATTGGTCTTTCTAGTACTTTTAAGCTTGTTTCCTTCTAAAACAAAATAACTTTTTTTTACCATATGTGGATAATTAAGTTGGAAGCACTTTGTGGCCAGGGGCAAGCCAAACCCCGAGCGGGGATTAATCCCTCCCTTCGGGTGTGGGGACACCTTGTGGTATTTACGCCCAAAAAAAAAGAACTTTTTGGCATGCAGGTAATTATAAATTATTACAAGTAAAAGATAAAATCATAGCTGGAGATGCACAATCATATATTTCAACTACCAAAGAATATTCTAATTAATGATCTATAACACAGAAGCACTCACTTCTTGATCCATCTGCAAATTCAATTGCTCCAGGGTTTGGTTTGAAGCATCCAATAACGTATACTTCTGCATATTGAAGTAGTCCCAAATATGGGCCTGTGATTGAAAATTATAAACGTCAAACAAGACAACATAACATAACTACATTGTAACTAAAGTAGAAAACTCAAGCCCAAAAGAAAGAAAGGGGGGAAAACTAACTATATAAATGTACCTTTTGTTGCTCGATTCCTCGAAGTGTGCACACCTTCTCGTAAAGCTCTTGTACAGAAGCCTGAAACAGAGTAAGTTTGTTAGAACCTTCATTATCTACATATGGAGTCATCACATCTATGCCAGCCACAAGATTACATATGTCGAAGAACGGAAAAAGAAAAACCACACCAAAGATTAACCTACATGCTTGCATTAGAAAAATCAAAACAAAGACATCTGAACTCTTAAACTCAATGCTTCTAAGTCAATCAGAGGGGAAACATGTTAGAAAGAAAAGCTTAGATGAAAAGAACTTAAAGCTCAAAAAGAAATAACACAACAGGTTTATAGTACTACATCTTAAAACTTTCCAGGTAATCCTCTCAGAAAGAGAAGCACCACATCAACAGTATTTTATTTATTACAAAAAAATACAAGATAGATTGACACATTCATGAATGAGAAGGATAGGTCATCAACAAAATACAATAAAGATTGCTTCGAACCACGCAACACCTTCAGACGAATAAAAACAACGCTAATGCAACTCTAAATGGCAATCCCCTCTTAAACATCATTTTCTACAAGCAATTAAAACAATCTAAAAAATACTTCTCATGGATATAAATGCATGGAGAAAAAAAAACAAAAGGATGATTGTTGTACCTTTTTGCTTAACCTTATAACTGTCTGGCTGTTGTCTCTAGAATCAATAAACTTAAGGCACAACGGGTAGACCTCCACCATCAAATTCTTGTGAACGTCACCCTGAGAAATCAACTTTCTTGGTAACGCTGGACCCCCTTTGTACCTGTAAGATTTGTAGAAAATAACTGAAACAAAATTGGAGGAAAAATGAAAAGATCGTTGCATCCTTTTTGTATTGCAGTTTACTATCAAACATGGATATCAAGCACATGCTGTGTACATTTTTATAAAAAAAAATACAAGCAGAAGGATCATACAAGCGAGAGTGGTTCTATGAAAAAAGAAATAATTAATTACCAATCGGAAAGCTTTTCCCAAACTTCTTGAGAAACTAAGACATAGTCACGCTCTTCCACCAGCATTCTATTAAGCTGTAAATCATTGCCCTCAGATTCATTTACAACTATATCAGAATTATCGATTGGTCCAGGTCTAGCTACAATCTTTGATGAGAGCAGATCCATTTGTTGGGACTCCGAATACCACTCATCATTTAGACGTTCTCCAGTGCCTTGCTCAACATACTTCTTCCAGCTTGAGTACCACCTGGACAAACAGTAGAACCTAGTTACAAACATGCATAACACCAACAGCGGGTAGCCCAACACTACAGCCAATAATTCTTCGAAGTAGCGCACCCATGCAAAGTAGTATAGGTTCTTACTTGTGCAGGTCACGCTAAATCTTTTCTACAACGCAGAAAGAACATTTTGCCTTATTCAAACTAAACCAGCTACTGGCCATACCGATACAAACCAATGTCACAAGAATGTATTCAAACATAAATATTATTGTAAAAGCACGAGACTAATTAATGATCCCATGAGAAAACAACCATTGTTTGCTATAAAAGAAAAGGAATGCCATCAACAGTCTCTTAACAAAAGGCAGTTTTCAGGACAAAGCTACGATCAGTAAACAGAAGGCGACTGATTCCTAAAAAGTTATAAACAAAAAAGAAATCTAATTCAGAATACCCAATTGCCCACTACAGAAGCATAGCATAGATGCATATTATTGGCTTAGAAAGCACGTAAAGCCCACCAGAAGCTGAATTCCAAGAACCAACCAAAGAAATACGATGCCAAAACACTTGTTAAAGTATTGAACATCACAAAGATGGTAGTCCATGCAAAGATAAAACCTTTGCAGTGAATTCAATCAAAAAGGAAAAAGACCTGTTAGAAACAACGTAGAACAAGTTGCCTTCTTTGACATTGGCTTCGGATTTGCGGGCCAATTCGTCGATGATCCGTTTCTCCTCCTCTGGTGTGTGCGGTAGGCAGCTTGCTCCGTTCTCCATCATGAAACCCGAATCCGCAATCGTCATGATTGACGATGACGATTCACACGACCTAACCCAACAGATCAATTCAACTAAGTAAAAAATCAATTAAACACAAAAGAGATCACAAATTCAAATCTAAACCAATTCTATCCCGACCCCAATCGAACGAAATTGAAAGTAAAAGTTACAAAATCAGAAAGCGGAATTGAGGAACTGGACGAACCTACAAGTTCAATAGAAATGCAGGGAGAGAGATCGCGGGGCAGAGGAGAGAATGTACGGAAAGAAAAACAGTGAGAGAGAGAGAGAGAAGGGTGAGGAACCCTAGATTGCAGTTGAAGGTAGGTGGGTAGAAGACGTTGTTGGGTTGGGAGGTAATGGTAACTGATCTGGAGACTGGGAGAGACAAAAGCCAGAGAAGTCTCTTACCGTCCTTTCAACGATCTGTTGTCTTTTCTTTTCTGGGTTAACTACATAAAACCCCCGAAACGTTTAGGGTAATTTCAAATTAGTACCCGATTGTTTAAATCTTGCAAAATAATACCCAAAACTCAAGGAAAATCTACACATAAGCCTCTCCGTCAATGAACCGTTAGTCATTCTGCTAAATGCTGGTGTGGCTGATGTGGGG
The DNA here is from genome assembly GCF_000346465.2 of Prunus persica. NCBI lineage: Eukaryota > Viridiplantae > Streptophyta > Magnoliopsida > Rosales > Rosaceae > Prunus > Prunus persica. Next base: position 12,731,130 of record NC_034013.1, on the reverse strand, counting down.
CCTTTTTTTTTACTGACATGTCTCCACATCAACCACATCTTTTCCAACTCACAGATCCATGAATGTTTTGATTAAAATAAGAAAATGAATTCAAAAACTGAATTGAAAGAAGATGGAATTGGAAATCATATAAAATGAGAGAGAGAGAGAGAGAGAGAGAGAAGAATCAACATGCAAATGCAAACCGTCAATAATGCACTTGTGAACTCTCAAAAGAGAAAGACTTTCATAAAATAGGGCAATAACACTTCTATGTGGCATAGTATTATTGGCTAGAAATAGTAAAATAATGTTATCTCTATTGTTTTTTGTTGGCGAATCCTTATTTAGTTAGGATTTATTGGCGAGTCTAATATTCATACCTTTCTCTATCAGTCTATTTTTTCACAGACACCTTCCTTTATCATTATTTTCCTTCAATCACAACATTATTCTCTCCTTTTTTCGGTTCTAGCGCCTCACTTTCTTCCACTAGTTTTTTTTAAAAAAATTGTCACATGCAATTTCTCATGCTTTACTTTTTTAATATCTTTAGTTTCTTCCTCTTTGATCTATCAATGAGGTTTCCCCTGCTATGCAGCAAACTCTTTTCAGCTCCCTTATATAATATTGCTTCCCTTTGATGGGCACTCTATTTATTCCTATTCCACACATGAAGGGTTTCCTTTTTTCGGTGTTCTTTGCTCTAATTCCCGTTTGAGCACCTTATCTTTATCTTTGTCTTTGTTCATGATTTGCTGGGTTTCCTCCCTTACTATTCTCATTTTCTGAAGTTTTTTCTTCATGGGATAGCCGTATGCTACCACCTTCCCCTCTTGCATTTGTTTCTGCCACGAGACTGGCATGTTTGAGTCTCTTTACTATTATTTCAATTTCTTTTCTTCCAAATCTCGACCCTTTACCAATGTCAAATTTGATGGGGAGATAGATGCAACTTTAGTTGGGTGCTGCAACTTTATTTTTCGGTGTTGCTTTCTCCAAATCTCGACTCTCATACATCGTCGGATTTGAGGGGGAGTGACATCGCTGCTCACCTATTCCGCTGCAATTCAGCTACCTATCTGCCATGACTGATTCTTCTACATTTGAGCTTCAACCAACTTTTGTTTCTTAAGTGCCACTTCTCTTATGGTTCAGACGACCCATTCTCTTCAGGGGGAGATGGGGAATGAAGATAAGTTGTTTGTGCGATAATGGAAGTATTTGTTATTATTATTGCTGCTGACTATTATGTCCTTTGCTGGTGCCAGTACCGTTGCTCATCCCTGTTATGTCTCTTGTTGGGGACAATGTTTTACTTCTACATATTATGACTTTTGTTGGGGATAGTGCTGATTACTGTTGATGATGCCTGTTATGTCCCTGCCTTGTTGCTCTTGCTGGTGCCAGTGCCTTGTATTGCTATTGTTGGTACCAGTATTGTTGCTCATGCCTGTTATGGTGCCAGTATTGTTGCTTATGCCTTTGCTGGTGTGTTTCCGTTGTGGTCACGCCCATTGACCTTGCCTTTGCTTTCTCTGTCTTACCTACTGCTGTGCTCACAAGGTTTCTATGTGTTGCATTACCTACTGCAGTATTCACAGTGTGTTCTGCCTTACCTACTACAGTGCTCACAGGGTTTCTGTGTTCTTCCTTATCTACTGTCGTGCTCATAGGGTTTCTGTGTTCTGCCTTACCTACTGCCATGCTCACAGGGTTTATGTGTTATGCTTTTATGTGCCCTCTGTGTTAGGGTTTGTTAGTTGTTTCACTTGTGATTTATGACAAGGCATTCTCTACAATTGTTCAGTTGATCAATGTTGAGCATGGTGTTCTGTGACTTGCTTGTCAAGGCATACGAAACATCTTTGCCCAACTTGAGGGGGAGTGTTGATGAGTCCTACTTAGTTAGGATTTTGATTCCTTATTTCATTAGAATTTTGGTTACTTACCAATTAGAATTTTGGTTATACTTACCAATTATTATTTAGTCCTATTGTAATAGAGATTTACTTCCTATTGTAATTTAGATATATTTCCTATTTTATTTAGGGTAACATATCTTTGTACTTGTATAAATACCTCCATATTGGAGAATAATAATAATATGAGCGTATCTTAGCATAAATGAATATTTGCCCTACTTTGTTTGACATTTTTCTCCATCAAAAGGTCATCCATTGCAGGAGGAAAAGAAGAATAAGGCTTTTCCTTCGCATAAACAATTACCTAATCAAATCAATAAAAAGCAGCATTAGCATAGAGTAAACACTGGCCTTCACATCACTCCATCACTATAAGGTATTCACTGGAAGATCAAATAATGATCAATTGCTGAGTTTATATGTAGTTTTTATGTAGAATTTACACGTTGTTGAACTTCTGTATTCAAATGAGGGAGATGATGTTTTATTGTGGTTGTTGGTTGGAATGTAGTTTAGAGAGTGACTATAATATAAGTTCTAATTAAGCATGGAGACTTAACTATTGTACATGTTTTTTGAAATTTGGCCGAGGGTAGATTTGAAGTTTGGACTTTTATTATAACATTTTGGAAGAAAGATAGTAAACCTACTCCTATATAAACTTCCTTATGGAAAAGAATACAACATACATAAAATTTCCAAAATATTTTAGCATGTACCATATGTAGCTGAAAATTTGGCGGAGATCTTGATGGAAAGACTAGTTCTTTAAAAAGATTTGCTACAATATGCTATGATAGGATTGACATGTCGCTTGCTAATTGGTTTGATAAGGTGAGGTATGGTGCGGTGGAGGATACCACCTTGAATTGAAAATATAGGGCCCGTTTGATAACCATTTCAATTTTAGTTTTCAGTTTTTATTTTTTGTGCTAGAGTATAAAGGGAAAAGAGGGAGAATGAGAGTGAAGATGAGTTGGAGATGGGAGATGAGAGGGGAGGAGGGAGGAAGGAGTAACAAAAGTGAAAATAAAAACTAAAAACTAAAATCTATTTGAAATTGTTTTCACTTTCAAGTTTTTGTTTTCATTTTTGTTACTTTTCCCTCTCATCCTCTCTCTCAATCTCATCCTCACTCTCATTCTCACTCTCATTTTCCTCTATACTCTACCCTAAAAAATGAAAACTAAAAACTAAAAACTAAAATTGAAATAATTATCAAACGGGCCCATAATTTACCTTGCATGCTTAACCACCTCGAATGTTTTTCGTATGCATTTTAAGCTTCACATTTGCATTTTAATCATGCATCACATTTTACCAAACATATTTATAATCATACATGCCACTTAAGCTCATTATATTGCTTGATTTTAACGCTCTTGAAGAAAGTATAATTGTTATTACTCAAGCCTCAACTGATGATGGAAAAGAGAAAAAAAAAATTGTTTTGAATACTAATATAAGAGGTGTGATATAGATGTGTGATACTGGAGGAAATTTAAAGCTAAAATTATACTCTGCAAGCTTAATTCAAGTGCCCAAGGTACAAGAAAATGGTAACATATCACTGCCAAACAGACGTATTCTTCAAAGATATATGCTATGATCTACTATGAAAAGGTGGGAATGTCCCTTGCTGACTGGTTTGGCCAGATCAGATCTGGTGCAGTGCGCGATTCGAAGAAGATAAACATTATCTATAGAGATCATGTTTTGTGTTATTATTGGATGATTGAGATAAGGAGGTTCTCAAATTACCGTTTGCTATTTAAATTTATGTTAATGTTTTGACCTAAGTATTTTTATGTTATATTGATAGGGAGTTGATTGTTTCTGTGTCTAAGATCCATAGCTATGGTTGCTACCATGGGGCGTTGAACTTGAAATCCAGCTATGTGTTCGTTGCTGGTCATTTGAAAATGATAAACCTTGAAGGATTCTGTAGTGATAAAAGTAAAGATCTTTATGATTTTAAAAAGCGGCAGGATTTTGTCGACATGGAGTTGCTTTTTAGGAGTTTGTTTTCTTTGTTGACTTCAAGTTTCCGGTGGCCTGAGAAGGATGCCTTTCTCAATTATATTTTGAGTACCTGTTGGTTATGGTGAGGGATATTCATCTATTGATTTTTGGTGAAATATAATGTGTTATATTTTGTTATAATGATTATTTTTATTGTCTTTTCAGGTACAATGAGTTTTATTTTAAACTGAGGAACCACCCTTTTCTTTTGACCCCAATGAAACGTCTAGAATATGCAGATAGGTTATATCGATTGATGGCTGCTGACCCTGGGAGCAACTTGTGGAAAATCCTCAGCTCACAGGTTTTTGACCAATATAGGAATTGGAATAGCAAGTCTGCCATAGCATCTTGGTCTGACTACATGCAGGGGGTTTATTTCTTCAAAGAGAAGACTGACTACATTGGTACTCCGGAAGACCTGCTTAGATTTATTCGAAATTTATTTCATCACTTTTCACAAGTATGTTGTCGACCCACTGTTACGTTAGATGAACTTGATTACGATATTAGGTACTTCTTTGAAGGATTTGTAGATGTTATACACAGAAATTTATAATAATGCTTCCCTGTACGCCTTGTATGATGTTGTCTGGTTCAACTTTTCACCTCTCTGCAACACTTTTGAAGCTAAACACTTATTTTGCACATGTAAAGCCTTCTGGTTGGGCGGAGATCCAGCAGGCTCTCTAGAGCCCGCAGGAGCTGCAGTATTCCCTGTTAAAGATGTTTTGGAAGATGAGTGAAGTACGGAGTCTTTTGAATCTGATGTGGTCCACTTGGAAATGGAATCATATACCTACTTTAGAAGCTTACAAAAATGAAGAAAACTGAGCATGAAACAACATGCAAAACACAAAATTACTATTTCAAAAGCAGAAATCAGCCATCCTCCGCAAGCCTTGAACCTCTTTAACTTATTTGTTTCCAAATTCTATTTAGGTCCTGTATAGTCCCTTGTATGCATCTTCACTAGGTGCCATTTCAATGTGTATATGAAAGCAACAATGTCAGAAAGTTCAGATGCGATTTAGTACACTTACAAGTTTACATGCAATAATAAGGACTTTAGGAAAAAGTAGATGGACGGTAAAAATAGCAACGCACAAGATGCACACATTATATGATACAGATACAACAATAACAGTAAAAATATTTCTTACCTGGCAAACATCCACAAATCAATGAATCATTTCGGGCCCTCTGATTTTTCCGACATTCATCTGAATCCTTTGTTTCAATGTACGGCTTATTCTTGACACGGTTCAAATCTTCATGCAGTCCACCCAGTAAGAAAGCAACAAGTTCCTACAAAGAATATTTCATCATTCAGAACAAATACAATAATCAGGTAACTTGTCATAAATACTGCTAGAAAAGTATTGTAGATGGCTTTACAAGACTTGGTGAAACTATACTAAAAAATGTAATAATCTATTGCACATTTGGCTTGGCAGTAGAGTCTAGAGATAGAATAGCATAATGTAGCATATGCACTAAAGATAGAGAAGACATTTAAGAAAAGGTACAGTTACAGTACTAACTTGAGAATCATAGCCGCCAAACTGGAGGAGGACTTTCATGCAACGGAAATAACACTTTTTGCTATCCCGGTCAATGACGCAATGACATGTGAGATGACTTTTCCACGTGTCATTGTGTTATTGGACGGGATACCAAAACATTGCTATGATTATCTCTGTTAAAAGTAAGTCTTTCTGGCTAAACTGAGGAGCAAATCGAGCAAGTTTGCCCTTGAACGAACGTGGTGCAATCGTTTGTTCGTCCTAACCTGAGGACCACAATTTCCTCAACAACTCATCAAAGGCAAGAGCAAGCTCACCCTGCAACGACATATGTTAGAAATTTTGGGGAAAAAAAGGAGTAAAGCAATCAGTGTTCAAGACTATCCACGTGGGACAAGCGTGAGGCAAACACTGGATGGAACTATTCATAAAACAAGCTGCAATCCTCCCCTATCTCCTTTTTCGTTGGAACTATTTATAAAGATAACATTTATCATCTGTATCTGCTGATGTTAGGCTGCTTAAGGCAACTTGCACCTCAAGAAGAATCTGCAGAAAAAAAGCATAGATCAATAGACTCACACTCACTACAGATAAATCAAAATAATCACCAAAACTGACTCATCTGAAGGTCCTCCTGAAAAAAGTAAAAAGTCCAATACAAGGACTTTTTAGCTCGCAGATTCCTCAAGTGTGCACAGCTTCTCGTAAAGAAGCCTGAAACAGAGTAAGTTGTTTAGAACCTTAATTATCCACACATGGTAAAAAAAAAAGCACACCAAAAATCAACCTGCCTAATGCTTGCATTAGCAAATCAACAAAGACACGAGAACAAACTATGTTCTTGAGCCTGATGCTGCTTCTAATTCTTAGTCAATCAGAGGGGAAACTTGCTTAAGTGGCTGATGTGGGGCCTATTTTTTCTGCTGATGTGGCTCCACGTGGAAAACCTACTTATAAGCCTGTGAGCCAGCAGCACGAGGCTACACATAAGCATGTGGGCCAGCACGAGGTGTGTCGTTGCTGAGGAGAGTATTTCTTGGCTTATGGCAGATTGTGAATGACGGCGCCGGCGATTGTGTGAGTGGTGATGACTGATGATGATGAGGTGGGGAACTGGAAGTTGGGGTGGGGAGGCTGGGAGGAGTGAGAGGGTGAGAGATTTTTTATTAAGTTTTAATTTAAATTTATTTATTTAAATATAATTTTTCTTTTTTGAATGGTAGTAATAGAAACATTCTAAAATAAATGTTACTACCTTACATAATTGCTAAAATAAATGTTTCTTTTCAATTAAAACAACTTACATTTGGAATGGTAGTAATTGAAACATCCTAAAATAGATGACAGAGGAGAAAGAAGGGGTTCATTAGTGAATGCAAATCCATATGGCTAGGCATATAAAAGGAATTAAAATTCATAAATAAAGAGCTACACGAGCCCCCTTTCTATCAAAAAACCCTAGCCCACTTTCTCCCAAAAAATACTCTTAGAGCCTTTTCCACTTTGAGGGGGGAGGAAGCCATTGTTCTTCCCCCCTCTCCCCTCTTCTCTTCCTCCGTTCACCTCTTCCCCATTTTCAGAGACAAAGGGTTTTCCCTATTTGTCTTAGTTTTGTTATGATTTTCATCCAACTATTATAGGCGGCTGCGGCTCAGCGTCGGATCTTCACCTGCATTTCGGCGTCGAATCTCCACCACCATCTTTTTTGCAATTTCTTTATGTTTGGAATAAGTTGCAAAGACTCTTTGGGTTCTCTGTGTAGTTTTCACCTCTCATTCTGTGAGAGTTTTTCATCTCTCCTTTGTGAGAGTTTTATTTGTATTGTTATGGCTTGATTTTTTCAAGCTTTATATTTTTTTATTATTCTAAGTTTGCAATCTTAGTTGGGATGCCTATGCCAGAGTTTCTTCGATCCTACTTGATCGTTAGTGGAGACACGTCATATTGTCTTAATTTTGATATCAGACCGCTCCGTTATTGTAATGGTCCTTTTGTGGCTAGTTTGTATTGGCCCTTTGTGGTTAGTGGCTTTTCTGGCTGAATTATAAATGCAATCATAGAATTTCTCAACCCAAAAAAAAAAAAAAAAAGAACTACACGAGGAGTTATTATAGAATACTACGTAGAGCAATTCTTTGATGCACATAATTGCCTTCACATAGAAAAATCGAGTGGTATATCCAATATTGAAAAATCAGCCCTTTTGTATATAATCTTTCAATATTTTTTATTTAATTTTTACTTGTAGTATTTTTTCAGTAGTGCGTGAAATGATCAGTGAATGATACATATCAAATATGCAAAAAAAATACGTGTATTGTTATTAGCTCTTAGATTTTAAAGCTTTCCTAGACATTTGTAAATAAGAACTTAATTTAAGTTGATTCCACAAAGTTTTGAGTCAAATCATTTACTAGTGCTCCTTAAAGCACAACGGATTTTTCTTGATCAGATGGATGAGGATTCCCTAACACTAGTTCTTCTTTTGTTGGCTCTTGGGTTATTAGATACAAGTATTTTGATAGTGATGCAGATAAACTGTGGGATGGTGAAATCATGTTAAAAAATAATTAAATGTCCAGGCTAAGGAGGAAAAAAGCTTTAGAGGAAGGGAAATGCCAAGAAAAATTGAAGCATCATAGAAAGCGATCAAACAATTCTGATTAGGGTATTTTCTCAGTTTTATATCCTTTGTCTACATTACAATTGTGAAGGAAAGACCATTGATAAAAGCAAAAGAAAATCTGACCTTTCAAATTTGCTCGCAAATCAAGGTGATGAATTCACAAAATGTTAGGTTTGATTACCGGGGAGCTGCAGCCTGCCTAACATTTTACAGAATCAAATTGAACCTACGCTTCAATAAACAAGGAATTCCTAACCCATTGTCACAAAAATTATACAATTCATATGTACACTAGTATTACATTTTTCTGATCTGACATGAAATCGCATCTGGGACTTCAGTGCAAAAAGCCTTCCAAACCGTATGGCAGCTGTGGTCCTACAGATCCAATCTTGCAAGAACCCTTACGACCAAACACTAAAAATCAACAATCACATTGCCCCCGTCTCATCTGAACCAGTAGAGGCCTCGCTTCCTACTGGACATGCTCCGCCTCCCTGAATATCATCCTCACTGGACATGCTTCCTTCAGTGGAATTAGAAAATGATGGTCCAATATCATCATCGCTGAGCAGATCTGCCTTCCGTTTCTCCCTGACATCCTTTATTCCTCTTCCTTGAAGAGCTAGTCTCCTGCGTTTTCGGGCTTTTCTCTTGCCCTTTGGAAAATCCTCTCTCTGCGTTTCAATGCTTTTGCCTTCTGACTCCTTTGGATTTTTACCCCTGCAGTATTCATTATCCTCCGAGTCTTCAGCATCAAGTTTTCGCTTCTTCCTACTTGAATTTGTCTGCCACGGAACAATTTTGAGGTCAGAAATATATAAAGGCAGCACAAGCACACCCACAAATCTAAGTCCTAAAAACATAGCATGAGAAAATACATAGTCCTACTTATCATGTTGAAGCAAATGGGAACAAAATCACCAAGCCGCAATCTAAAGAACCTTTCAACTACCAAAATGTCAGCCCTGATTCGTTGCTCCTAATTTCCCATTAAGTTAGTAAAGCATGCAACCAAGCATATGTGATTCGATGAAACACAAACGCACAGAGAGAATGTCAACCAACTGTTTGAAATGATTTCATGAGGATACCTTGGGACCACGATCGACTAGCCGAGCCCATTCATGTCGATTCCGAAGGCAATCAAGAACAGCCTGTGAAGGACTTGTGTATGCATAGCGCTCTCCATTATGCTTTCTCAGGTTATGCCAGTGCTGCAAACAAAACAAAAAAGAAGAAAAACAAACAAAGAAGCTTATTATTCTACACCCATTATGGGAGACAACAATTACACACAAAACAGCAAGCATTCTATTGAAAGCATTCATACCGGCAGCACAGCATTACAAAGCTCCTCATATGTCATGCGCCTGCCTTTACTCATAATCTCATTTATCAAGCCTAGATAGGGAGAACTGGATGAGCAAACAATGAATAAAACTCTAACTGCGCCTGTATAGGAAACCATAAAGAAAGATTACAGCTACCTGGCAAAGTACGATGAACAGGACCAACTGCGCCTGTATCATCATCAGAGGCATTCCTTGGAGAACTGCGTACAGATGACACATTACGATCACTAGCCTCAGTAGATGAAGATGGTCCACTGTTTGCAGTGGCAGTGGAGGCAGAATGGATGTTCCTCTTGCTGGAATGTACCACCGTTGAAGATAAATTGTCCTCCCTCTTAGCAGCAACATCCGATGTACATGCTGCATCTTGTCTTCTTTGATCTGAAGAAGATGGTACCCTGTCAATCCTTTTAGCTTCATCATCATGTTCACGGGAACTTCGGAACCCATCTTTATCCCTGACTTTTCTTCTAGACACCTATAGATTGTATCAATGGGATTAGTTAGCAGAACCCTGACTCAGAGTATTTTTTATATTATTATTTTATGTAGGAATGAGTTTCTTAGTAACAAAAAGAACCAGTTTTAACAGTTCATATTGGAATCTGCATAAATTTAGACATATTTTTTCATTAAAAGAATAGGTAAAATCACATCATATTTTTTTTCCAAAGATAATATAAAATTTGACATCCTACCGAATTCTGATCCTTTCCTCCAGAACTAGATGTGCGCTTCATTAACGTGCTTGTTGCACTTGGAGAAGCCAACTGAGGTAAGCTAGATGCATTGCGAACACGTGGTACACGAGGCACTCTCGGAGAACTGTTGAGTTGTTGATGTAAAAGTAATGCAAGCTGCCAAAATCCCAATAAAATATATAACATCTTATCAGAGGAAACCTACTACCAGCAATGAAAGATAACAATATAAAGCAATGAAAATTTTTTTCTCACTTCTTCGTCACTTAGTTTTGCCTGCAAACTTGATGGTGCAGGTGGACAAGCAGACGTGGTGTGACTCTGATTAGTCTTAGATGAAGTTGTCTGGTTAAACTTTTCACCTCTTTGCAATGCGCTTGAAGCTGAACACTTATTATGAGCATGTAAAACCTTCTGGCTTGGCAGAGATCCAACAGGCTCACTAGAGCCTGAAGGAACTGCAGTATTCCCAGTTGAAGATGTTTTGGAAGATGAGTGAAGCACTGAATCTTTTGAATCTGATGTGGTCCACTTGGAAATGGAATCATGATTCCGGCTTGAGTGTGAGGTTTTCAGAGCAGAATTAGTAGGGGATCTTAATTGCTCTTTCCCTGTTTTCCTTGACATATTGTCCCTGTCTTCATCCATATCCTCACATGAAGCACGATCCTTTTTAATGCTAACATTACTTTCAGACATTACTCGTTGCTTGGGGATTGGATTAGGATTCTGAGCATCACCAGATTTTAAGTTATCATAAGTGGATGATTTGGAGATTGCAATGGTGGATGAAACAGTGGAAGATTTTCCAGCACAGACTACTACCGTTTTACACTGACTGGGTACTGCTGGAGAGTTTAAGATAGTCCCACCGGGTTTTGAAAGCTCTTCGGCAAACACCAAACCATGGTTGGCATCTGAAGAACTTTTTTGCAGAGTCATTGAATCCTCAGAACCTTCCCATTCTCGTTTAAGCTGGCAAGAATCAACAGATAATTCAACACCCTTGTCTGTCTGAGAATCACTAGCTGCTTCTGAATTTCTGTCAGCACCTAGCACCTTATGGTCACTGGACAATGGGCCATTTACTGTCACATCATTAATCTTTGAACTTTCGGACATGTGATCTGAAGATACGACAAGATCCTGCGCATCAACATGAGGAGAAGACTGAGCATTTAAAGGGCTCCTAGAATTGTCATCATGTTCTTCTGTTTTCACTTTGGAACAATGTTCTATAGACACGCCACCAGTAGGATATTGAACCTGATTCTTAATTTCTGGTGCAGCAACATCTTCAATGGGAGGTTTCACATCCAAATTATCATCTGCCATGCTATCTCCCTATTGTAATTACAAGATTTGTCATTTCCACAAAATAGTTGAACTCTAAAATCTCAAAACACACATAAAGCACCAGATTTGCAGTCCAATGAATGAGCATTAAATAGTGTCAAATCCAGTAGTCCTTAAATGCATAAATCCATTACTTGCATAGAGAGTGGAAGCTGATGCTTTTGTCTATTGTTTTTTACCTCTTCAAATTGTCAATTTAGTTATAGGCTTACTACATGCTTGGCATCAAATTTTAGGGAAACGAACAAATATGCCAAGACTTTGTTTCTTATTTAACTTCACAGAGGCAAAACATGGTTACAACCTTTCAAAATAAATTGTGAATAATCCAATTATTCATAGTGTACCAAATGGAGGAGACAGTGGGAATTGCAGCGATGGTGCCATTAAGGGGATAAATGTTGAAATCAAGGGGCTAATGAAGCGATGTGTTTTGAAAACTACAAAATACAAAATAAACACTAAGTAACCCGCTAAAGGTGAGTATCAGTAAAGCATACCTCTGGTTTTACATGATCAGTGGCATTGTCATTGTTCTCTAACAAAGGCGTGACAGCATCATCAGGTTTGGTAAGGGTGATATTCCCCTGCACTGCAAGAACTTGCTGGCCAACCTTGTCATCCTTCGGTCCATCACCAAATGAAAGCTTATGTTTAGAAATGTCAGAAATTACAGCTTCCGAAGAGTTCTTTTCAACAGAAGAGTTTGCTGCAGGTGCTGCAGGTTCTCTGACCACAGAGTCACTCAACTTCTTATTCTTCATACTCTGAATGTCAGCCTTGGAAGTCTTCGGACCTCTGTCCTCAGAAAATTCCAATTGTTTTGCATCACTCGGGGGTGTAAACACTAGTAATAAAAATTAAAACACAAAAGTAGGAGTTAACAGGAGCATGTCTACGACTGCAAGATTTCACCCACTGCTATATTTCTTACCATTTGTAAGTTATCAAAATCGAAAACTGATATGTTCCATCACATAAAGAAAAGTAAACAAAGAAAGTAAACACAGAAAGCATTTAAAGCATCTAAAGCACAGCAAATCACCTGATTTAGACGATTGTGCGGTTCTTTTCTTTGCATCAACCTCTTTATCAGCAGCTCTAGCTTTCTTCTTGCTACTCCGATCTTTGCATGTCCCCAAATCATCCTTTTTTCGCTTGCCGGAATGGAATACAACAGGCCGAAGTAAGCTTCTCTCCTTCTTCACACCACTCTGACCACATCTAAGATCATCAACCTCATTATCCCACCTTTTCGGTTCTTTCAAAGACACATTCTTGTCATACCCGCCATCCTCTTCTCGGCCCCTCATCCCCACCAAAGCAGCCACTGGGTTTGCCAACAAAGAGAACAGAACACCAGCACCTTTATTAACAGGGTTCTCATTGTCTTCGTCAAATCTAGCATCATCCTCCTTCTTATCATCCCAACAAGGGAATTCCCTATACTGAAAATTGAACTTCTTGGGCACATACCCAGTAGACTTCCACAACTCGGGAGTAAAAACCGACGATAATCCACCAAATATAGCAGGGTCCCCACCCGGAATTCCCTGAACATGTACCCTCTCCTCCATCGGTATATCAGTCCAAAGCCTAAAAGGGCGGCGAGTAGGCACATTCGGCGGATGGGCATAAGAACTCTCCATTCTGACAGTCTTAGTAGGAAGCTCCACCAACAACTGCGCAACCTCAGTTTCCTCGCTCTCATTCCTATTGTTCCTAGTCTTACATTTATCACAAACGAAATTATCATCTCCCTTCACGTACCTAGAGCACCTGGTGTGCACCCATACGCCACACTCGTCGCAATTGACCATCTCTTCGCCATCGTCGAAATTCACACCGCACAGGCAGTCCACGGTCCACGACCCGTTAACCCAGTCGTCCGGAGGGTCCGAGTTCTGAAGGCGGTGCGATCGACCCTTCATAATTCCAACCTCCAATCTCCTGAAACCAAAAAACCCTAGTCTCCTCGCAATCAAACAAACAACCCCTAAACCTAAACCTAAACCTAAGCCTAAGAAATCCCAATTCACATCATTCTCAGTCTGGATGCATTGTTTTCAAAATCTCTAACAAGACTACGAATTTCGATAATTCCCCAGAATACAGCTCCCAAGCATCGAAAGATTGGTGTTTGAAAATTTGTGTACCTGGAATCTGGAAAGCTATGGCTTCTCTTTGCTGGGGCGAAGAGCTTGAAAGAACGGATCTTTATCCGCACGGACGAAAATGGCTTCTTCTCGCGAACGATTAAGCGGAACTGAAAAAGATAGAGCCAGTTTTCTTTTTTCTTTATTTTTTTTCTGAGTTTTGTGAATTTGTGTTGGCGTCCGTCGAGTTTTGACTCGTTACCTCGGCTCGGCTCTAAAATATCGCTTCTCGTCAAAAGACGAGCCGGGCCGTGATTCATCGGAGCGTTCAGACGGAAACTCGAAACGACAGCGTTTAGTGATAATAGGATTGATTGAGTCTTCTTTAGAGGCCCATTGGGCTTTGAATTTTGGATCAATTTATGGTCCAATGGACTTTTGTTTTATTTTCGACAGACCTCTGCAAAGTCCAAACTTTTATTTTATTTTATTTTATTATGTTTTTATTGTGGCATGCCACATATGATGTGAGCTAGCGTAAAGACAAAGCAGCATTACAAATTGTAAAGCATATTATGAAATACAATAGAATAAAAAATTGTAGAAAGTAGACGTCTCCTTTGAATACGCTAACGTAGGGAATGAGAAAATTTTTTAAAAAAAGATAAATATATAATGAAATTATTTCCGCCCAACCTTATCTGATATGTAGAGTTTGTAAGTGATTACACGTATTTAATGTTTACTTTCAAATGCTTTAATTAATTAAGGTCGGCAGTAAATTTGGGTTATGAGAGATACTCAAATCTATTTAGTTTTATCTCATTGTTCAACGCGAATTCTATGTGGTACATATCTCGTGATATGTTAATTTACTTCAACACTTTTTTTTTCATTAAATTTATGCACTAAACTATGTAAAATAGGTCTATCTACTCGTATTCTTAACAATTTCATCTAAAAATGTCAGTCAAATACAATCACATGTTCAATAAATAACTCATTTTGAGGGCCTCCTGATAATTTTACGGTATACTCATTACAAAAAAAAATAGCCCTAAATGTCATTTTGAAAAGTATCGTATTCAAATTAATAAGCCATTAAAGAGAAATCCAAATCAAAAGTGTACTGATTGTGGTACATAATGTTTTCCCATACATTTCTCCCATAAACATTGCAATGTTTTAATGTCATATTTGATCACGGATACTCATTTCTCACTCACCAGACCCACCATTTAATTTCAGTTATTGAGTTACTATCAAGCGAGTGATAATACTTTCCAACCAGGACCATCTTTTCATATTGCTACAAATCCAAACCCATCATTTGATTTGCCACAAAATTTAATCTTTCCTTTAAACCCTCGTTTTGAATTATATTGTTCTTCCCCCATGTCATGCATGAAATGGACCGTTTGCCAACTACAAAAATGGACAAAAACAAAGTAAAAAATAAGAATGAGATGGATGTACAACTTCCAATACTCATCTCAAGGGAGCATATTCTTATGTAAAACAGTAAAGATACTGCTTCACAGTATGAGCCAAAGGTCCTTTCTTTTTTCACCACGAGGTAAATTTGTCCTATCACCACAAGGTAAATGAAATGAACATGAACCACTAAAAAAATTAAAAGACAAACGACCAAATATTATATGGGTAAAAATTATTCCTAATATCAACTGACACATACAAGGGCAAATGTGTAAATGTGAGTTATGTTAGTGGGTTAAAATTGTATACTGAATTTAAATTCGATCTTCTTTAGAATAGTTTAGAGTATTGCTTTGTACAAAAATATGAGGACAAATGTTCAACTTTTACCATGCGTGGGAGGCGAAATGACGGAAACACCCCTAGACCGACTGGTACAGGTTGATACTGTTAGCGCGCCCCGATACTGTAAAAAATCCAAATAGTACGGAGGAGCAAAGAGAGAGTAAAAGTCAAAAAAGAAAGGCCTCCAATTAATGATTCAACACTATCAATCGCCTGCCCTTCCTCCTGATCCTCCAGTCACATATCGCCACGTGTTCACATAGAACCTACGGCATATGTATGGATGGATGGATGGATGGATGGATGTGCATGGTGAAATGGGCTTTGAGAGAGAACAAAGAGACACGGTACATTTGGAGATTAGAGAGAGAGAGAGAGAGGGCAGAATCTGAGTTGAAGAACAATCGCCATTTTTAGGACGAAGATGTCATGGTTTTGAGTGAGAAGCCGATCTATTGACACAAAAGCACACAGCTTTCTTCATCACACACACACACACACACACACACACACACTCTCTCTCGACTCTTCTCTCACTCCTAAAAACCAATAACACAGAAAAAAACAAAAACCCCAAAAACAAACGCTGTGAGAAGAACTGAGAACCCAATTTCGATTTCTTTCTCATTTTTAATTTTTTGGGTTAAAAAACCTTTCTTTTCGTTTTCTCCGTAGTGATCTCGAGGCGCGATTTTTCTTAGGCTTTGTCTCGCTGTTGATCCACCGATCAAAGAACTCATTTTTAAAGACTTGTTATAAAAAAACCCAAGAAGAAAAAAGGGTAGAGAGAGGAGGAGGAGAGAGAGAGCTATGGCAGTGGTTGAGAACGCAGGGGTGGAGCTGGGGAAGAGCGTTGGGTCGGCTTCGGCGAATCGGAACCCTGAGGCTGCATCGCAGGATGGCGGAGCTGCTGCTGCGGCTGCTGCATCCAACGATCAGGATCAGTCCAAGCACAACGCCGCCCCTTTACGACACCGTCTCGATCAGAGCCTGTATGTGATGGTTACGCCGCCCCACAACGGCAACGGCAATATCAACGGCATCAGCAGCAACAACAACGGCAGCAACCAGAAGGTGGGTCAGCTGGGGACCTTCGATCACGTGGCGAAGATCGCGGGGCAGCAGCTGAATCATCATCATCAGCATCAGCAGCAGCGATCCAACGGCGGGGATTTTCAGATGAGTAATGGGGATCATCACGACGTGGACAGGGACATGAGGGAGCTGAGGGAGCTGTTCTCTAAGCTCAACCCAATGGCTGAGGAGTTTGTGCCTCCTTCACTTGCTAACGGTCATGGACTTAATGCTGGCTTTGTTAACATGGCACTAATGATGCAAAATGGCAACAGAAATGGACAAGTTAATGGCTTTGGTGCTGGTCGACGGGTATATACATCTTTTTCTTTTTTCTCTTTCGTTTTTAAGACTTTAGCTTTATGGGTTCATTTCCTTTTGATGTTTG
The DNA here is from genome assembly GCF_000346465.2 of Prunus persica. Classification (NCBI taxonomy): domain Eukaryota; kingdom Viridiplantae; phylum Streptophyta; class Magnoliopsida; order Rosales; family Rosaceae; genus Prunus; species Prunus persica. The sequence continues at coordinate 12,714,297 of NC_034013.1, read as the reverse complement.
GTTGATTGCTGAGAAAAATGATTTGGCAAATTTGTATCTTGTTCGTTTGTTTGTTTGTTTATTAGGTTGTAAAAACTTTTGGTTAAGTATTAGGCCACCAAATGGCTCAGGTTTATGGTTTCATTGATGGTTGTTCTTTTTGTTTTTTAATCAGAGAAACAATCAAGGGAAACGGAGAATCAACAGCAGGACAAGTCTAGCGCAGCGAGAAGATAGAATTCGAAGGACTGTGTATGTGTCTGACATTGATCAACAGGTATAGAGATAACATTTTCTTTCGTTGTGATTAGCATTTTGATCTATGTGAAACTAATGCTGCTTCCTCTTTGGGACATAGGTCACTGAGGAACAGCTTGCAGCTCTCTTTGTTACTTGTGGGCAGGTAATAGTCTTCTTTTGAAGAGCTCTGTGATTGGCTATACTTAAACTCTGGGTTTGAACAATTGCCCTTTTCCATGTCTGAAGGTTGTTGACTGCCGAATTTGTGGTGACCCTAATTCTGTTCTCCGTTTTGCCTTTATAGAGTTCACTGATGAAGGTAATGTGGATGGCATATGCTGAGATTATGTGGCTGCATAAGCTTGAATAGTTATTTTTCTGTGGTCATGATCTGTGATTGTTGCTGATTGATTTTTGGTTGGTGGTTTTTCGTTATGCAGATGGTGCACGAGCCGCTTTGAGTCTGGCTGGGACAATGCTTGGATTCTACCCTGTTAGGGTGCTGCCCTCTAAGACAGCTATTGCACCTGTTAACCCTACATTCTTGCCTCGCGTGAGTCAACCTCTTTTGTGAAAGTTGCAGATTCTGAACTGGAGATAATTTTCGCCTTTTGGAATCAGTATTTTCTTGCATAGTAACTTGTTTATCCATTGGATCTTTGGTTTCAGACTGAAGATGAACGTGAGATGTGTGCACGAACTATCTATTGTACAAATATTGACAAAAAGGTATCTTTCTTGAAGGGTTTTGTTACCAATGTGGCCCAAGTTGCGATTTGTAAAAATTTTATGGTTGTTATTTGGGTTGATTTGTGCAGGTTGCCCAAGCTGATGTCAAACTCTTTTTTGAATCTGTCTGTGGAGAGGTTTGTGATTTCATAGAAAGTTTGAATTTATGTCTCGCTAATAGTTATTTTTACTGCCAATGTATTTGAGTATTTATGAAGACATCTCTTCTGATGCAGGTTTATCGTCTGAGGCTACTAGGGGACTATCACCACTCTACTCGCATTGCCTTTGTTGAGTTTGTGATGGTAGTTGCTTATTCCTTTATGCTTTGCATGCTGTATTTTTATTTTCTTAGTATTGCTATCTGGTTTAACTTTTAGACCATTAGAAACAAGCTAGGTAGATATGATAATCATGTAGGAATACTTGAGCATTCTAGTTTTACCAAATGCTCTTTGTGATAACGTATTATGGCAGATTGGTATTGTGATAACTTATTCTAGTTTCACTTGAGTAATGTGACTAATGTGTCTCACTGCTGCGATGGATTTGCTATTTAAGAAGCAGTTTATTTTAAAAGGGTGGAGATGGATGATTAGTAGGAAGAGGGCTTTTGGGATTCGGATACGGGGTGAAGGTTCTTTGAAAATCTGTGTTAAGCCTTTGAAGTTCGTTCCTCTCTATTCTTTCTGTCATGCAGTGATCGGATAGGAGAAGTTTAGGTCTTTACTTTTGTAAAGGCCAAGTGAATGCTTCATTCATTGTTAGTGGTAGATTGTAAAACTACAGTTGAGTCACATCCTACGAACCTAGGAACAGTGATAAACCAACAAAATTTATCATTCTATGCGGGAGATTTTGAATTCGAAAACCTTGCAACTGCTACCTTCTAATATATGTTGAATTCCACCGGCTGGGCTTTCTAGTGGTTTAGAGAATTTAGTAGATCTTGATTCACATGGAATAGGTCAGATTTGAAATCAGAGAGTCATGTGGTAAACTGCCAGAAAATTTAAAATTCAATAGAATAATCGTTGCCTGAGTGGTGGTTGTCAAGACCATCTCTCGTGGATCTTCTCTTGTGCATATGTCTTTATTTCTCAGAGGATCACTTATTAAGTGTGGTTCTGTCCTATTCCCCTCCGTTTCCTAAGTCCCCATTTTGGTTTTTGATAAGTATATCTATCTTTTCTATTCTTGTTTACGTTTTCCTTTTTTGCCATAGTTTATACAATATTGAAAAGCGAAGTTGTTATTCTTACATTCCTCTCCAGCCCATAGGTTTGTTATTTGCAGTACCTATGTTTTGGAGGCAAACCTCTTAAGGTCCTGTCATTTTAGTTATGTTTCTTTTTCCCAGAAATATAATGTCTTGTGCATTGTAGAACATACTATAATCATGAAGTGTCAAACTTGAGTCCTCCTGAAGTTGGATTGCAAAACGAGTTGGGTTATACTTGATATCTGCTCATAAAAAATAGACGTCCACAGTCATTGCTGCAATTCATAAAAATGTAATTGTAATGTATTTCCATCCTGCAGGCTGAAAGTGCAATTGCTGCTCTCAACTGTAGTGGTGTGGTTTTGGGATCATTGCCAATCAGGTTAGATTGCATCTATCCAATGAATGGAATACTGATTCCCTTTCTTTTTCTTCTCCCAACCTTATGAATTATAGAATTCCTAGATAAGTCTGATTTTGGTTTATTAATATATCTGGTGTCTTGTATAAGCAGGGTAAGTCCATCAAAGACACCCGTTCGTCCACGCTCTCCTCGCCTTCCCATACATTGAGTCATCTTTGGCATACCAGACTGATTTACGGTTCCGGTTGGAAATATATTTAAATACACATACAACTTATGTAAAGATGTTCTCCGTGCCTCTGGTCGTTCTGCTTTTATCTATACTTGTCCTCGGCTTTCATAGCCTTGGATCTTTTGATCTCTTTTTAGAGTTTATTATGATGTTCTGGAATATAGAGTTGGACAAAAACCTTGAGGCTTAAAAGATGAATTCCATGTATTATTGTTCATTTTGGTTTGGTCTTTCTCTTAAGACTAAACGCTGCAAAGTAGTTTCTGACAAATATTAAAGACCCTTTTAACAGCCTTCTGTAAGTTAATGGAAATCGTCCTTTTGGTTAATGGGTGGTTTTGCTTAGATGTTGCTCATACTTCATCTTTTACTCTCCATGTCTTGCTTGCATAATTGCATTGCATATTTGGGCTTGCGAGCTTGCATTTTTTTGTTGTGGCCTTTGCAAGTTGATTTAATAATAAAGAAAAAAAAAGGTTATAGGGATTTTCTTTGAAGTTGTACATGTTTTGAGCAAAATGATATTTTTTAAAATTGTAGATGTGAAAAGTTTTGGGGTTTGTTTCTATTGTGGACAAGCGGTATTTTATTTTAATCTAATCTAAATTATAAGGAGGGGTATTTTAACTCGGGTGTAAAGTAGGGAGCTCATCTGCTCCTAAAGTTTGGGTATTTTTAATAGAATAGAATTACCCTTAATTAAATAGTAATGCATTAAAAGCCAATCACAATACAACTGTTTAATACATCACAAGGTAAGAAAACCTTTGTGTCAACTCAAGGCCTACTTTGACTAAATTAGATGCCATGCTCCAAAATCCAACTGCAAGCAAAGCACAATCCGTGAAACAGAGGCCTCTGGCCATCCATGTCCAGCTTGCAAGTTGCATGAAAAGCTCAGAGCTGTAAAACGCATCTCAGCGACTTGCCTTCAATGAGCAACTGAAATGCATCGTTTATCTTCTCAAAGGGAAGCTCGTGCGTTATGAACTTATCCAAATCCACAACCTGAAAGGCACATGAATAAAACTTCCAGAATTGGATAAGAAGGGTAATGTTGTCTCTCAGTTGTCATACTTATATTGTCCGATAGTAAATTTAGAAAATAAGTTCGAATAAACGTAACAATTTAACAACATAAACATCTCACGTCACGAAACTATTAATATAAATATGTAGGCATTTGACTAACCCCATGCATGCATTCTTGTGCAAAATGAGGGAGTTGGGACTTCCCTTTGAAGCCTCCAAACACAGATCCAATAATTCCTCGACCATGAAACAACTCCATTGGATGGAGAGGGAGCATTTTTGGGGTTGGATGAATTCCCAAAACCACAGTAAACCCCCACCCCTGCAATTAGAAAACAGAAAATCATATATCTTCTCACCCAAAATTTCATTGAAATTAAAAAGGAAAACACACACAAATAAATCATATAGAATAATAAGTAAGCTACCTCATGTGTGGACAGAAAGGCCTCTCTCAGAACATCCAAGTTCCCTATACACTCAAAGCTATAGTCCACTCCACCATCTGTTATTTCTCTGATCCTCTGCAACCATGTCGGCCAATGAATTTTTTTTTTAAAGCACCCTTCTTATTGAGAAGGGCAATAGTTTATTAAACTCACACACACTACACGAATATTAGGATTCGAACTCAAAAACTTGTTTGAGGGAATAAATTTTCCAAAACACTACACTAATGGTTTCTTTGTGAATTTTTAATTTCAAATAGATCGTGATTTTGTAATTGAAACTGAATATTCGATAGGATATCGAAAATATAGAGAAGAGTTATTGACACTCCAAAAAATCATCTGAATTTCTTCATGTATAATTTCTTTTGAAGTGCTAATAACATCTCCCTAAATATATCGTTATTAATATATGTAACGGTCCACTGACCTCATGCAAAGGCTTTCCGGGTTCATCTGGATTTATGAAATCTGTCACTCCCATTGCTTGACCTGTATGTTATACAAAAGATTTGCTAAGCCAAGGCAAATGTCCAAATCAATTACAAATTATGTGCTGACTTCATGACACAAATTAATTACAACAAATTAGACGGGCAGGGTTGAATTAAGCACCTTTGATGAATTTGTCGGGGTTAATGTCAACGCCTATTATTTTAGATGCTCCTCTGGCTCTTGCCCCTTCAGCAACCTGACCCAATTGCAACTTGCATTTAGTTGAGCCATTTAATATAATAATGAAGCAGCCCCAGTTGAGCAGTGATATTGACAGGTGCAATTAATTTTTAGTTGATTTATACAAAGCAAAATCTTTCAAGTTCCAAGTTAATAATACTCCTTTTTTTAAAATGAATTATTAGATGAGATTATTTGGATATAAAGATTGAAGACAAATACTCTCTCTCTCTTTTATATGATATATGAACAAAAAGTCAATATATTTTAGTAATAAGGTGCATGCATTATGCATACATACATTATACATAGCTGGTGAGTATTTGACCAAAAAGGCAACAAAAAAAGAAGCAAGAAAACCTGTGAGCAACTCAACCAAAAGGAAAAAACTAAAGAAACTCACAGCAAGTCCCACGGAACCTAAGCCGAAGATGGCGACTGTCGAGGCAGCTTGCACATTGGCAGTGTTCCATGCAGCACCAACTCCTACATATATATCACATGACCAAACGCATGCATTATAATTATGTATAACATGAAATAAACATCAATACTCTTTAGAATGTTGTATCGTTAATACTTTAATACAGTTAAATCACAATATCTTTGTTAGTTAATTAAGGTTCTTCCACATCAGCAGTTCTTACATACTGGAGATAAAGAATTAATTGTTCATGTTGATATACATATATATATTTTTCCAATACATAATCCATTCCAGAAGTTTTGAATAGACTCTCCCTCATATTGTGGATTCTGTTGCTTCTAAGTTCTAACTTCCATGCGGTCTTTTCCAACAAGACAAAAAATAAGTCAGATATGGACTATAGACTCTAAAATTTGGACCAAGGGGTCCCAATTTGAGAATACATAATTAAGAAGAAGAAAAAAATCTCAAAATAATAACGTATGCTAAAGGGCAAAGGCACAAGTTGATATTATTATTATTTATTATAAAATTAATTAATGCACAATTGACGCATGACTTACCAGTTGAAACACCACAACTGAGCATGGTCATCTTCTTGAGGGGAGCCTCAGGATCAATCTTCACCACACAAGCAGATTCAAGGACTGTGTACTCACTGAAAGTTGATGTGTTGAGAAAATGGTAAATGGGTTTTCCATCTTTTGTTGAAAACCTACTTGTCCCATCGTTGTTCATCACTTTCTTAAAGGGGTTCACCCCAAAGTTGTGGCAAATATTTGTTTTCTCTGACTTGCAACATTTGCAGTCTCCACACTCTCCATTGAAGATTGGAATCACACGGTCCCCTTCTTTCATGTCCTTGACACCTTCACCCACACTCTCAACAATTCTGTCAACAACCGAAACAAGATTTTAGGGTCGAATGTTTAATTATTTTTTTGTTATTTTTTTGTCAATAACCTCAATGTATCAGGTATTGTAGATTGGCGTCAGATATAACTTACCCAGAAGCTTCATGGCCTAGAATTCGAGGAAAGGCTCGTTGAGCTTCATTCTATAACAAGTAGCAAGCAAAGTTTCGAGAAAAGGACGACAAAAAATAGGCTGAAAATTTTCCATTAGAAATATATTCAGAGGCATATAGATATACATACCTCTCCTTGCCAAGCACTAAGATCAGTATGACAGATTGAGGTGAAGAGGATCTTGATTCGAACCTCCAATTTCTGAGGTGGGTCGACTTGAACTTGTTCCATCACAAAAGGTTGCCCTGGACCCCATACAACAGCAGCTTCACCAATCACGCCACCGTTCATCAACCAACATGTAAGTTAGTGTTTGATCAAGTAGATATACAAACAATGAGAAGAAAAAACAATTCGTGTAAACACTGAACCTCAAATACCTTTGCAAGTGATGACCTTTCCGGTTGTTCTTTGATCACTTGGTTTGGACCAACCATTGGCAGAATTTTGGTGATTGGCCATCTTTTTGTCTTAGTTTTAGCAAATGTGCACAAGTAAAAGCCTGCTGTGATGCAAGTATTCTAAGTTCTTATGTATATATATATATATATATATATATATATATATATATATGTACTTAGAGCTATCTGGGATTTCCCTTATAAAGACAGAAAGAAGCAAGAGAAAGCAATCTCAAGATTTGGAAAAGTAGATTTAAAATATGGGGACATCAAAGTTGATGTCATTATATATATGAATCAGAATGACATATATGTAAATAGGAGAGGATATGGTTTACTAATCTGCCATTGACTTTGTATTAATTGTAAGGAAAAAGAAAAATAATTATTGAAGCTATACAGAACGTACGTATACAAATGGATGACATATACTAATGTTTTACTATAAACTTGACTTGCAGACAAAAAGTCTCATGTTCGAAACATCTCTCCTATAATTTAAACAATCGCTTATACCAAAAAATATCTTTACTATGGACTTGGTCTCTGGATATAGCTTGCTAGCTGGGCTGTGATACTATGGACTTGGTCAGCGCAGGCGGCACCCAATGAACACTTTGGCTGTCTAATTTAACATGTATATATATTGACCCTGACTTAGAAAAATCTATAAACTAAGGACAAACCATATTTCTTGATAAATATTGTGAAAGCTTCAGTTTGTAAAGATTTTTCCATAGTCAGCGGCACGTCTGCGTGCTTGAGATTAGGGGTGGGCATCAATCCGGCCGAACCGATTATATTGGATTGGTTTGGTTTGATTTTAACTAAAGAAAAAGTCAACATTTTGAAAAACCGAACCGAACCGGTTTGGTTTGGTTCAGCTGTGGTTTGAGAGTTTTAAAAACTGTCCTAAACAGAACCGGACCGATTATAAATCAATTTATTATTTATTTAATTTAGTTTACATGTGGCAAAGTTTGAGTGGTTATTTAAGAGTGTACCATGTACCCTGCAACACTTGATTGGACTCCAAAACTACAACTCACGGACACATCTAAGTTATCTAACCATTCTCTCTCCCTCAGAAGAGCCTCTCTCCTATCTCCCTTCCTTCGTCTCTGAACCCTAGCCGCAACTCCCTCTCATTATTTCTCCATCTCTCTCTGCTACCTCTCCCTCTCTCTGCTACCTCTCCCTCTCTCTTTGTCTCTCTGCTACATCTCCCTCTCCCTCTCCCTCGACGCTAACTCAAGCCAACATGATTCGAACTCGGCGAAACCCACCCATTTGTCCTCAGCGAAATCCATCTCTACAAAACCCAAGTTCCATCATCGACCACCAAGTTATGCAAGGATTGATTATGGGAATATTGTTGGTGGTGGATGGTCATCATCAGCTGGGTTTGTAAAATATGCTAGTTCTGTCTACTACTTTATTTTTTGTATTGTCTCCAATAACTGGTTATATATAAAAAGTTAGAGAGTTGAAAAATAAAATGGTATTTTCTATGAGGCCTAATTTTTCATTTTTATGGTTATAAAATATGCTAATCTATTTTATTGTACAAAAAGACTGTAGCATACCTTGCTTTGATTTAGTTTTGTTCATATAATAATGTATATAAAATGTTGCTTATGTGATATGCTTGATGCCTGTTAAAGAAGGATACCTTATTATTAGCTTTTTCTCCTTGTTCTTTTTGTTAAAGAAGGAACAAAGTTATGAACTTAGATGCATGCTAGACATTGGAATAGTTAATCAAGTCTTGGTCGAATTTTAGACTTAAGAATCCTTTGGAAATATCAGTTATTAAATTGAGAAATTTGGTTTCCTTCTGCTGTTATTTCTTCCTTTGTCTTATGTTAAGGTAGAAGTTTTAGGCATTTGTTATAATTGAGCTGGTTTCTCGTTTCCAGAGTTTAGCTGTTGGCCATGCAGAAGTTGAGGGGCTCTCTCGCATTACTACTGTTGTTCCTGGTACAGACGAATCAATTAGCAAGTTGGTGCAGCAACTTTATAAGCTTGCCGATATTCATGATGTGAGAATGTTTAACTATTACAAAGAATGCATTTGTTTAATATGTTAAAGTAAAATTGATTCTCCCCCCCAGTTCACCAAAAAAAAAAAAGTAAAATTGATTCGTTCTCATCTCTTATGAATTGTGATGAATGCAATGAGTAAATTTAATGCTACTTGGTTAATGCAAATTATGTATATGTTTGTTTTGATGGAAATTGTGAACTTAGATGCATGCTAGACATTAGACAACCTTTGAATAAATGGAATGATGTTGTATTAGCCTTTGATGGAATGGAATGGAATGATATAATGGCAAAATGTTAGCATTATAATGTAAGAGCAGGTTGAAAAATGCATGGTTTTGTGTTAGGCACAAACCGGCCGAACCAATCCGAACCAAATCGATTACAAGTGGTTTGGATTGGTTCGGTTTCCATTATGATTTTAGGCTAATCCGAACCAAACCGGACCGTTATTTTCTTATTGGTTCAGCTGTAGTTTGAGAGTAAAACTGAACCAATCCGGACCGTGCCCACCCCTACTTGAGATGTACAAAATGCAAAAGCACGGCAAATTTAAATTATTCTATTGTATAGGAGGGGAGATCAAATTCAAATATAACTATACGAGAATATACTGATAATCTGATTTAAGTCACATCTGCATAATGTGATTAATTATTAAGAGAGGTTTTTAAATTTGTTTAATGTGTTTAATTTCAAAGTCGGCAAAAAAATTTGAAGTCGAATAATGACTACCTATGTGATTAGAAGAAAGTTAGAAAGAGGCCTGTTTTGGGAAATAGACGATGAATGAAATTAATTAAAACCCATGGTAGCCTTGAACTACCTCAGTTATTGGTATTGGTTTCTAGACATGTCTACCGGGGCCCCTTGGAGTACGGCTTTGGGTATTTCGTTCTTGTAGCAGAACGATCTCAATAGTCAATATTTTATACCAGAAGCACCAACCTCATTTCTCAACATTAATTGCCCACAATAATTTGGGTTTCTAGATCTCTCCAGTCTACCGTTTAATATGCGCGCTAATTTTGTGAGCATGTTCTGTGGCCCTTTATCCTCAATCCGATCATGCATGTGTGCCCACTTGCCGCATTGCTCTAATCAAAACAGCAAAATCGGGTAGAAATTTGTAGCTCTGGTGGTCGAGAAATCCCGAAAGAGAAGATGAGAGTTCAGAAGCTCTGATCTAATCAATGATCCAGCAAGATGGACTTGTAGCTGGGGATGTAACAGTTTGAAGTGCAAGCCGAACCAGCTCTTGGACTGTTAGGGAAATAAAAACAAAGCAGCCGACACATGGGCACATGAAAATGTCCACAAGAGAAGACAATGTATTAAACAGAAGCTCCCTGTATATCTATGTATTAGGTATAAGTCTGCAGGTTTGACCAAAATAAAGGTGGCAGGTTGTGCAGGCTGCACATAATGCTCGTGAGGATCACATCACATTTCTTCTCGTAGCTAGTGGCCATTGTATCTTTTCGTGGCAAATTGGCAGTGGAAATTTGTTTACTTTGGCAAATGGATCAAATTGGTAATTACCAATATAGTACAAATTTTTAGTTAGGTTATGTGACTTGAAAAAGAAAAAGAAAAGAAAAAAGAATGCCTATCTACCATTCTGGTAGCGTTGTAATTTGGTCACCCTTTGATCTTTTTGGTACTTTGGGGGCCAAGGCCCAAAACGTAAACACACACTATACCAGGGAAAAGCATGGCTGTCTTTTTGGGCGAGTGCCAGGGCCTGGGCTTAGACACTTTCTTTTTTGTTCTTCTTTTTTTTTGGGATAAGATAAGAGTTGGTTATATATACATTCCCACGAGACTCAATGTGTATGCTGATTCTTTTCATTCACAAAAGTAGAAAAAATCACAAACTAGCTTTCAGTTTCAGTGATATTTCTTTTTTCAATATCGGAAAAGGTAGTGATTTCGAATCTTCAACTTATGTTAGTAACCAAAAAAATATATAACTATATCATTACTTGTATGTTCGCAATTCTGAACTCTCTCAAACTACTTCTCAAATTTCATTTCATTTCTCAATCCACCATGGAAATTAATTTCTGCACCCTTTTGTAACAGAAAGGTAGCAGTTGTCCACTCACAATTTATAACAAACACACCTTTCATCTACTAAACGTATATGTATAGTTCACTTGTTCCTTTAAAACTTCCCACCACCTTCCCAAAATCCAAAACGTCTTTTTCCTTCTTCTTCCTTTATTAATTTGCATCCCATCACATGGGCAATTGCTTACCACTCTGTAGACACAAAAACAAGTCTCAAGCTCCAAGGGTTGTGACCAAGAATGAGAGTTTCTTGCACATTGTGAAGAACCAGGACAAGATTTTAGAGCACAAAAGGCCTATGATTCTTGAGGATATATCAAAGGACATGGATGGTGCAAGTTGTGGAAAGAGAGTTAGATTGATTATAACAAAGCAAGAGCTTCAAGAATTGGTGTCTAAGAAGATATCAGTGGATGAAATGCTCTTGAGAATTCAGAGAGAGGCAGGGATCAGTGGTGGCAACAACTGTGGAACAAGGTGGAAACCAGTGCTTGAAACCATCCTCGAATGAAGTGAGGAAAAATATAATGCTTTACTTTTGGTATTCTTGAAAAAAATTTGAAAGGAAATTTGATGCTGCAAAAATAATCACATAAACTTTTTATAACATTATTGTTTTATTCCATAGATGGAAAGGCAAATTCAAGTGCAGACCAATTTGTCTGCCCTGGATTTCCGTAGTTTCCCACTTGTCTTTGTTACCCCTTTTTTTTTTTTTTCCTGTCTTCTTGAGGCTACTAGGGAACAAAAAGAATGGTTGGTGGTGACCCTTATTTTTAAAGGCACATCACTTATGACTGGTCAAATTAGCACTTTTACTTTAAACAATGAGTGAATGATGAAGATCGTAGCCATAGGGTTCTTTAATTTCTTTCCCATACGGCTTGGGTTAAATTTTGATAAAGAGAAAGTGAAAAAAAAGAAGGTTATTGGGTCCATTGACCAAAAATCAAGAATGCTTCATAGATGGCCCCAAAGTACCAACTATTTCTAACCATTCCTACATGGACCACTTTAAACCACTTCTTTCTGTATTTTTGATAAAAAAAATTTATAAATGCTTCAAACCGTGATTTGCGAGAACAACAAAAACAGTATCCTATTATAAATTCATGCATGTTATATCACTTTGTGACGAGAATAGTGGCCTTCGGTTGCCACATTACTTTCCTTTTTGTATATCCCTTTGTTTCTTTTATTTTAATATCCTTTGTTTGGTTTAGGAAAGCCCCCAAGAAGAATCCCACCGACGCATAATCCTCCATAACTTCCCCTTTCTTTTATACCCTCCAAACAACCCATAAGCCACAACCTCCCTATAACAAGAAGAAGAAGAAGAAGAAGAAGAAATTTGGATCAGAAAAAGCAAATTTCAATAAATGGGAAATTGCTTGTTTGGGGGTGTGGGGGAGGCAGAAGGGTTGGTCCAAGTGACAACTTCCAATGGTGGCATAATGGAATTCTATGCGCCAATCACAGTAGGCTCAATCACCAAAGAATTTCCAAACCATGGAATTTTCAGAAGCCATGACCTCTTCTGGAAACCACTCTCTCCCCATGAAGATCTTGTGGCAAGACAAAACTACTATCTCCTCCCACTCACCAGCCAAAGTGGTCACTTGGGCAGTGCCCAAATTGTGAGGGAAGGCCATGTGAGATCAAACAGCATACCTACTTGCTCCCTTTCTGCACCATACAGAATGTCGCTTGATTATCAAGGCATGATGAAGAGGTCTTACACCGAAGCTTTTTCAAGGTACAACAATGTCAGCTTTTGGAAGGTGAAGCTTGTGATCAGCCCAGAGCAGCTGCTGGAGATTTTGGCTCAGGAGGGAAGAACCCAGGAGTTGATTGAGAGCGTGAGGACTGTGGCTAAGTGTGGGAATGGTGGCTCTGCCTCTGGTTTGGGATTTTCTGACCAGTGGAGTCTCTCAAGTAGTAGTAGAAATGCTTCGTCTAAGAAAGATGGAATATTGCTAGACATTTAGAGGGAAATATATGGAATTACAGGGTTCAATTTTCTGTTTCTGGTTTTGGTTCCAGTGTTGTAAGAATTAGATTGTGCTGCTCATATATAGTCTTATTTCTCTTGTATGCATGTATTATGAAGTTGTTAATGAAGATTCACACTTCCTAGCATAGATAAATCTTGATCTTCATAAGTTTTTTTAATACAAGCGATAATCCAAACTATAAAGAACATGAGTTTTTTCACACACATACACTGTCAAGTGCCATGAAGATTCGAGCATGAGATTGAAAGTCTAGGCCCTCCCTTTTCCAACCCGATTGGCAATCTTGTTCTTCAGACTTTTGTTTATGAAGATTGTTCCTTCAGACTGTGGGGTTGGATGCTTATTGGGCTGGGCTTAATTTCCTTCTTCTAGTTTTCTGACTTGAACCCTACTAGAAGTTGATGATCTTCATATATTTTATTTTATAAAAAGGTTAATTAGTTTGATTCAAGCTTAAGAACAGTTTTATCAGAATTAAGCTTAGGAATTATATGCTAAACTTTACGTGTTTTGTCTTTTCAAGCCCAAATCAACAACCTTCCTTAGAAAAACATTGAAGGCGCGACCTATAGTTATATGGGCTTTAATTTCATGACTGCCTCAAATTTAGGAACTATTGACTCAGTCCATAATTAGAACCGTTCGGCCCCTGAAATGTTTTTGGAGAAAATAAACATTAAAATACTGACCCAATTGAGAAAATGGGTTACGCGGGAGAAATTCCATTTCAACTCAATTCAATATCTGGGTCAAAAGTTAGAAGCACACTATATAACCTCTTTCTTTTTTTGTTCGAAAATATAACATTTTTCTTTGTTGTTCAAAAGAAACGATATATTGCAAGGGATTTGTTGTAGTTCAAGTGATTAAGAGTATTTATTTCGTATAAGGTTTTAGGTTCGATTCTACCCTCTTAAGATATAATCCTCAAGCAAAACATCTTGAATAATATCAAATGATTCTCCAAACAAGTACAAGAGTCACCATTATAAAGAGCAAACCGGAAGAGAAATCTTAGGTTTTCAATAGCGGGAATCATGCATTGTCTTACAATTTCTAATTAAGAAAAAAATATTGCCGCCATAGTACTAATAATTAGAAGTAGCAACTAGATATTAATATAGTGATATGTATCTTTTTCAATATTGGAAGAGATCCAAAGGAGAAGTGGGCTAGTCCCTAGAAATACTCGTTAAAGTAAAGGCTAAAAATTCACCTTGTGACTAATTCCTTTGGTCACGAACGTCAATTAATCTATCACAAGTTGCTCTGTCATTGTCTGATTTCTGGTTGTCAGATCACACTCGAAATTATGTATCTACTTACTGTATTTTTGCCCCTTCTCAATAGCAATGTAGTTGTTTTTTTTTTTTTCCGGACTTTTCTAGATTCACACTCCCCGTTAATAAAAAAAGAAAAATAGTAATTAGAAGCACCCCTCCCCAATCCCACAATATAGAATGCTTAAATTCTCCTTTCCACAATAATTAAGTTTAATTTTCATTTAATACACTTGACTTATATAAGTAAATTGATTTGTTTTGCTTTTGTAGTGGGACGACTGAATGGAGACATGCATAACCTTTCAACAAAAGCAGTGCAACTTTTACAAGACAACTATTTGATATCGACCATATCATCATGTTATCAATAACTAGAGATTAAATAATGTATATGTGTAGTCCTCCATATTCAGCTGCATTACAGCGTGGTTAGAGTGGATTTAACTAGAGATTAATATGCGTGCAGTGCAGGTAATTAATCAGAGTGATCATATATAATATAATCTTATGTCCAATGCAATACACCCACGCACGCATAAATAATTTGGAGTTAAATTATTGAATGAAATGACATGATGAAAAAGGATGAAAAAGAAAAAAGCATGAATTGAAATTGGAAAGAAAATTTGGCTGGCCCCAAACAAGGATTCTTCTATTCCTAAAGAGGTCGGATCATGTTTCATATGCAGTTTTATTGTTTTCTAGATTTTGTTGATGAATTATGTTTCAAAAAGTTAATTATTCGCTATCTACAACTTCCGCATGTCCACTCACCTTTTATTTAAAGCTTTGATATTAATAAGGGGTTTGTAATTCAAGTGTTTAAGAGTATTTATTCATAATCTTAGGTTCGATTTTGCCACCTAATATTACTTGTATAAATTTTTTTTTTTAAATGAAAAATTACCGCATGCGACATTTCACAAAATAAGCATGAGAATCAACTTTGGTGCTGTCCCCTTGTTATCTCTGTTTGTCCTAATAAGTTGAAATGGCATTGTCATGAAATGTGTCAGTCCCACATTTGCCTTCTAAAAATGATTGATCTCTTTCTTCCTTACAAAATCGAAACATGCGGAGTTTAATTTCATTGTACAATGGAAAATTAAAGGCGCATATGCATAATAATGTTCACACACATATCACAGAGTGTTTCAATAGTACAAGTATCTTATCTTGTCAGTTGAAATCTAAATTATAAATTAAGTATATTCTAGCTACATTGTGTAGTTTGATATACACTGATGACTTATTATTCGTTATAAACTTATATGTTTTTGGAGTTTAGTGATTGTCTTATTAATTCAGTACGTAAATCCTAATTTTGACTGTAACGTTGTCTCTTACATATTTTTAATTATTTCAAGCAAATTTAGGCAATTACGTATGCATCTATATATCTCTCCACATGTAAGACTACACACATGAGGAAGGGTTCTAATTTGATATACATTATTGACTACTCATCGCATGAAAGTTTGATATGTCGCTATAGACTATGAGTTGGGATTAGTTTGCAGTCTGATATATATATATATATATATTTCTCACAAAGATGCATGCAGTACGAAAGGAGATTGATGCCAAAAGAAAAGACTATTGACACAATGACACGTAGCCCTAAAATACGAGCTGTTTGGTCTGTGGCTATAGTTCATAATGGAGAAATGAACTTTGCCATCCATATAATTAATCTGCAATGAGAAAAGAAGATGTCAGATCCAAATGGTTTTGCTTAAAGTTAAGCTACCCGTCTGATCAGCTTTATGAAGACTAATTACCCATCTTTTACCATTAAGTAATTTGCTCTCCGTCCAAAAGTTCAAAAAGAAAAGGAATGAAAGTTACAGCATTGACATATTTCATGAGATTTGAAGCAAAGCAACCCCATGCCACGTGAATAATTACAAACTCTCTGGAAACACAATTGCTAGGAAAAGACATCGATCTTTAATTTCCAAAGCAGATATGTTCTTCACCAGGCTGTTTATACCTACCTTTCTAAGGGGAGCTTGCTCTCCATTAATATTCATATAAATCATTCACTAATAATTGTCCAAGACGACATAGCTGTACGCTTTAATTTTGGGGAAAGCAGCTTTAGAAAGATTCCGCTGAGACTGCAGAGAGATGATATATCTCACTCTTTCATCAAGTTCAGAAAGCTTCAAGAAATTCAATTGGATCTTCTTGTGGTTAACTAATTTTAATTAATTCACGCTTTTAGTTGGTACAGTGGGCCTTATAAACCTTTGCCTCTGCTGGCTAAAGTGTGATTATGGACATAATTAATGGAGCAATGCGAAACCCAATTTCACGTCTTGATTTCGTTTGGTTCGATTTAAATCTCAAACTAATTGAGATATTTCTACTTGACCTTTAAAATTAAATCAAACTAAATTTATAAATATTGATAACTTTTATTTATTTATATAAATAATATTTTATTTTAATTTAATCTAAACTAGTCGACTGTAAAAGGGAACACGAACAAAGAGTTGGTAAAGATTTGGTGCATGACAATTGACATACGGGGGAGCTAGTAATAACATCGGATTTTGAGGATTACTGATCAAGCCCACGAGCTGGGTCAGATCTAACAGCCTGATGACCAATTGTAGTCAACATGTCTTTTTTATTTTTGATAATCACATATGTGGGCACTTAATTTGTCATTTTCCTCTTCTTTTTTTTTTGTTAAAATTGTTTCGACAAAGATTCTTATTTTGACAATGTAATTAATTAAAATTATCTTCTGAAACATCAAAGGAGAATACCTTAAAAACGAGATAGGTGACATCTTGTTTTGGTCTGAATAGCTTGACATTTTGCGTATAAAAATAAGACATCCTACATTCGTCTAGGAAACAGATTAAGATAGATGTGAAATTCTCCAATCGATTCAGAAAGAGAGTTTGGTAATATCTTGGATGTTTCGATCATGTTTATGTTTGATTAACTCAGCACCTCAAATTTCAATGACAAACACAAAAGGAACCCAACATTCTCTCTTTAATATGTCAATTGACGGCCGACTCAAGTGAAAGTTTTTTTCTTTTTTATGTGAGTAATGTGGGAACACGTATGATCGTTGGTTCAACACGTGAATAATTAGTCTGTAATTTCAATTGATAATAATAAAAAATTTACGAGGGTGAATAATATATTCCTCACCAACAACCAAAAGCATTTTACTAGATTATATATACAAAGTGATATTGTTTGAGCAGTGGTTCTAGATTATACCACTTATACATTGAAAAGACTTTACTTGACAAAATCAGAGAACATACACATATGATATTACGTCATAACACACACTTCAGCCATCAACATCGCTTACATTATGTTCATGTTGAAGTTTTTAACGTATCATCCTACACCATATCCTCTGTCTGTCCCTCTCTCTGGCTACTTGAATCTTTGTTCATGATTTGTCACAATACACGTCACTCGAGATCACCATAAATAAATTAATTAATCAACCAGTTCTAGAAAGGGTTTTGAGTTTAATTAAATTAGAGATGTATATATCATAGTGGTAATTAATCAATCAGAAATATCATATCGTACAAGAAGATGAAGTCATGAGGGTAATAAGATGATGAGAGAGAGAGAGAGAGAGAGAGAGAGAGAGAGAGAGAGAGAGAGAGAGAGAGAGAGAGAGATGAGATGTCCAGTGCAGGTTAGTGAAGAGGTGGTTGCTGAGTCAATTAGTCTCTAAAAAACCATGATTAGACACAGAGAATTTGGAGGAGCAAGGCTCATGATTATGGCAAAGACACATGAAAACCCTCATAACAGAAAATCTTTTCTTTGTAATAATATTGTAAATATATATATATATATAGGTAGCTAGTGGTACCGTTATTTGTGTGGGTGCAGTGAGAGAGAGTCGCACTAAAATCTTTAGTAAGTGGCCGAAGCGAAGGTATGTTGTTGTATATATACTCAAAACAAATCATTAATTAAGTGACTTAGGTAGTTAAATGTGGATTGACTTAGATAAAACATGCATATTACTACATTTTGAATTTATGCAATGCACTAGAGTCAGTTCGTGATGCCAAAAATGCCCCTTATGGGGACAAGATTTATCCACTTAATGTTGACATCTTCCTATAATTAACTTTCTCTCTCTTTTGTCATCTAAGTCAATTACCCTATATTGCGCAAATTATGCCGCAAATGACATCATTTATAATTTTGTTTGCATAAATTGAGTATTATACTTTTCTAGAGAGTTTAAATGATCTTGAGAGAATCACTCTCGACCTCTTTCAACCACCATAATTTTCCAGAATCTAGTCTAATGACATTAAAGACAAAAATTAGCCGCTAACCGAAATGACTCTCCTAGAGAGACTAAGCACACCCAACAAACTCAACTAAGTTTATAGAATAATAAGAGAAAAAACACAGAAAACTCATACAATTCATGGACTTTATTGAACAAACTAAACTAAAATTAAAAAACTAAAAACAACGCCGACAAAAGAAAAATTAATCGCCTCTAATCTTCCTTCGGGACATGACATAGATAGCGCTATCTAATTACTTTGGAGCCTCAATGCACCAATGAGCAATGAATCTACCATGACCAAACCGCAACCTCGAAGAGCATTCTCGTAAGATGAGGCACAACCAAAGCCAGCCCAGATTTAAGACAATAAATCTGCCAAAAAAATAATTGATCGACATAAGTCCACCAAAAACTGAAGATCAGAAGAAATCCAGGAGAAAACCCCCGATCTAAAGCTAGCTGTCTCTAGTATTATACTTTTGTTTGGATCAGTAGATGTACGTATATTCTTGGAACTTGTCCAATGGAGATCAATGGGTTGGGATTAAAAACTGTTCTAAAAAACTAAGAAATAAGGAAATTAAATACTTTGCAAGTTGGCTTTCTTCTTCTTTCTTTTTTTTTTTCTTTTTTTTTGTTGCCTTTTCTTTCTTAACGAGACACGAGTTTGGAACAATTGTAATATGGGAAACTGTTTCTTGGAAAAACCTTCCATAAGCTTTGACAAATACGTGTCAAACTGAACATATGAAGACAATGCATGAAGGTGAACATGAGCACTGATTTTTGTCCTAAGTTAAGTTTGATTTAAGGTCTTTTAACAACCTTTGAATATGCTATATGACGTCCCGTATACGTTGGTAGGAAAGGTCATTGACATTAGGCTTTCATTTTTTCTTTAACTAAGGAACATTAGCCTTTCATTTTGAGATGACGTGTTATGTTTAATCTGCAAGAAACGAGCATAATCCGCTTATATGTTTTATCCCGCTATTGTTGCTCAGTATGAATGTGAAGGACAAAAAGTTTGTAACTCAAATAGTTAAGAGTATTTATTCTTGTACCAGAGGTCCTAAAGTTCGATTTCCTCCTCCTCTAATATGTATTTGTATAAATAAAAAATGTGACGGGATAATATATGGAAAAATAATTAGACTAGATCAATTGTTTCAATTCCTTTCTAGTGTAACAGAACAACATACCTAGGGAAAAAACAAAATATGTGAAGAGGGAATTTGATCAAATCTGTGAAGGGTCACATTAATTAGGACATGGTCTCGTTTCTTGTTCAATTGTGGAACTATTAGACCACGTGTGAAAAGATTCATCAGTTACATGTACAGAATTCTTGGAAGGAAATTAAAATTCAAGCCAAATCCAATAAAGGAAAATGCAAAAGGCCAATCGCCATTAATATGGGTATAGCCTACCCCATGCAGTAGTTCAACAAGCAACAATAGGTCACATGGCCATCTTCCACGATCATATAATCTCACCCCAAAATTCCTTACATAGCATGTACTGCACTAATTCAATTGTACCGTTTGTTTATACATTATAAGCATGTGTTATATTTATTTGGCCAATTTAGTCCTCGTATTTTTAGTTTGATCAATTAGACCTTTGTGTTTTATTCCGTCAATTAATATTGTCCATTCCGTCAAACTACCATTAAAAAAATTAATAAAAAATTTATTAAGTTTGGTTTACAAATAAAATAACAAAAAAAATCTGAAAACCCAACAACCTCTATGTCATCTTCTTCTCCCATGCCGTCACCACCACCACCATAACCACCATATCAGCAGTACCAGTCACCACCCATTCTCTCTCTCTCTCTCTCTCTCTCTCTCTCTCTCTCTCTCTCTCTCTCTCTCTCTCTCTCTCTCTCTCTCTGCGCCTCGGTTTTCTTGGCCGCATAACCCATGTATCAAAAAAGAGTTGTTGTAAAGCCATTAAGTAGTGAAGGAGTGCAACGTTCAATAATGAATTCTGATAGTGAAAGAATTTCTACATATGATTTGAACTAATAAAAAAAGCTCTTAATTATTAAGAAACATAAAATTTTAATTTAAAAATAAAAGATTAGTTTTAACACCATAATGATTAATAGATCACAAAGAAAATGTACAAAAAGAATCGAGCAGGGAAGGGAGAGGAAAGAGGGATGGAGGAGTTGTGGGCATGGGTGGGATGAATAGGGGAGAGAGAGAGAGAATGGGGGGGTGGCTGGGGCTGCTTATTGGGGTGGTGGTGGTGGAATGAGAAGAAGATTGGGTTTCCTGATTTTTTATTATTTAAATTTTCTTATTTTTCTTCATATTTTTATTATTGTAAACTGAACTTAATATGTTTTTAATTAATTTTTTATCAGTAGATTGGTGGACAATATTGACTAACAGAGTTAAACATAGGGGCTAAATTAGCCAAATTAAAAACACGAGGACTAAATTGACAAAATGAGTAAAACACATGGACCATTTTTACATTTAAGCCTAAATTATTCTTTTATTATTTAATTTTGTCCCTATTTAGGATGAACATTTACCCTCCGTTTGAATGAGGGAAAACAACTCTGGGAATTTAAGAAGAGAAATTGACAATTTCATTTTTTGGCAAGTTAAGCGAGAAATTTATTAAATGACGTGCGGAAAAAATCATGGAAATTGGAGCATCAAATTTCCGAGTTTAATTTCCATCAATATATGCGTTATTTCACAATTTTCATAGTGTCATTTACAAAATTCGACATACATAAATCCAAATATCGAAATATTCAATTGCTAGAAATTGAAATGATGGAAATCGAAATTCCGTCATTTTAGAATTCTATGTAATTTTCAATTTCTTCATCCAAACGGAGGGTTATAATTTAGTACTCTCTTCCATTTAATTCACCAAGTTAGACTAATTGGTCAATACAGTGTGTCTGTTCCCTTGTACCTAATTTCAATCCAACTCTTAGTACATTAAAGTAATTTAAAATATCGCATTCTCAAAATTAGAAATAAATCATTAGGTTTATGTGGAGCCTAGCTAGCATAGCTTAGCCTAGCCTCACAGTTGGTGACATGCAATGTTTAATTAGTGCAAAGTAATAATGTGATCAACCGAGAGAAATAGCATATGGGAGATCCACATTACACAAACCAAATATATTCATATATTTCGCAACTAATTAAATCTCTCCCACAAAAGGTCATCATGTCTTTTTTCTGTTGAGGGACCATATGAAAGCTCAGTGCCTCCAGACCCCATCATCTCTGTCTCTCTCTTGCCCTTCTTGTCGTTGAGGGTGGTTGCACAAGTAAAACGAGTGACATGTATATTCACAGAGAGAGAGAAAGAGAGAGAGAGAGAGAGAGAGAGAGAGAGAGAGAGAGAGAGAGAGAGAGAGAGAGAGAGATTCTTTTGAGGATAGAATAGTGGTGGTTTTGGAGGTGCTTTTCAAATAGATATTAAGGTCGAGGGTCATAGTTGAGATGTGGGCGTGCCCTCCGCACACACTGACTTCACAATAATATTGTTGCCTCTCTAACGCTTTTTTTCTTCTTTTTTTTCATGTGAACCCCATTTTACTACCTATATTAGCATGGCCCACAACCCTTCTCTCTCTCTCTCTCTCTCTCTCTCTCTCTCTCTAGTCCCTACAGTTTAGGTGGTTGGCTCTTCTTCAAGGGATGGACCCCACTCTAAGTACACTAATAGCCATGATACCTAAGCTTTTCATGCATTTTTGGACCCTTCCATGCCCTACTCCCATTATAAATTATGACTGCGGTACCCTTTACGATATCAAAACCCCTCCCTCTCCTTGTTTGTTCTAGCTCCTTCAATTCCATTCTCTCACCGCCAAGAAGTTTTCTTTTTTCTTTTCGGTTTTTCTTTGTTATAATGGCTGAGGATCATATGAATCTATCAATAAACGGCCAGTCTCAAGTTCCTCCGGGCTTTCGGTTCCATCCAACTGAGGAGGAGCTTCTCCATTACTATCTGAGGAAGAAAGTGGCCTTTGAGAGGATTGATCTTGATGTGATTCGAGAAGTTGATCTCAATAAGCTCGAGCCATGGGATATTCAAGGTACGCATTAACTCTTCATCAACTTTAATTCATATATACGCAGTCACAATTCATGGTGGTTGGTTTGTTAATTAATCTTTCTGACATGATGCAGAGAAGTGCAAGATAGGTTCCACCCCACAAAACGATTGGTACTTTTTCAGTCACAAAGACAAGAAGTACCCGACCGGAACTCGAACCAATCGGGCAACGGCTGCCGGGTTTTGGAAGGCCACAGGGCGGGACAAGATCATCTACAGCGGCTTTAGAAGAATTGGGTTGAGAAAGACGCTTGTGTTTTACAAGGGGAGAGCTCCTCATGGGCAAAAGTCGGATTGGATCATGCATGAATATAGGCTTGATGAAAGCAACACCCATGACACCACCGTAAGCCATTAATTCTCCAGATATACATACTTCCATCTATTCAAACTTGATATACTCATTCATATATTGCTATGTGCATATATAAATATATATACAGGTTTGTAATTCAATGGCCGAGTCAATGGCCGAAGATGGGTGGGTGGTATGCCGAGTATTCAAGAAGAAGAATTATCAGAAAGCCTTAGAGAGCCCTAAAGCCTCCTTCTCCATGGAATCATCAAGCAACCAAATACACAGTTCCAGAAACGATGGGGTGCTTGATCAGATACTCATGTACATGGGAAGGACTTGCAAGCTCGAAAACCATGACCAATCCTTGAATAACTTATCAGAAAGATTTATGCATCTCCCAAGGCTCGAGAGCCCAACTCTTCCAACTTTTGATCAGGACCGTAGCTTCAAAGCTTGCTACCAGGCCATTGATGAGATGCTCATAGACACTCCTTCTTCAACAAACCAACCAAGTAATGGTTGTGACAATAATGACCCAGTTGAAGATCATGATGAGTACCCCAAAACCAGGCTAAATGACTGGGCTACCCTTGACCGCCTTGTGGCATCTCAGCTGGGTCAACTCAACGGCCAAGATCAAGAGACCTCAAAGCACAACCTGTCATGCTTTGGTGATCCAAACATGGCTTTTTGTTCTTCTCCTCCACATGATCATGATCATGACCATGACGTACAACTATCATATCCATACCTACGTACAAGTAGATCCCATCACCAATCTGAAGTCTACAGCAACGAGAATGATCTTTGGAACTTCACCAAATCGCCGTCATCGCCGTCGTCGTCAGACCCACTGTGCCACTTGTCTGTATAAGGGAAGCACTTGGACCGACATATATTCTATATACATAATACAATAGTAGCTCTTAATGCTTAATTAAGAAGTACATGTAGGGCAGTACGTATATGTTTACATGAGAATAATATATACTTGTGACCAATAATAAAAAAAATTAAAAAAAAAAGATTAAATAAATTAGGTGGTAATTGAGATAGTGTGGCATTGTCAACCATTATCTTTTTCTTAAATAAACATGTCTTTCCATTAAAGTTAGAAATTTGTTGAGAGCTGTCACATGCATGCTCTTAATTTCTAACTTGTAATTATGCTCTCATCCTTTTCTGTTAACTGTATTGATAAGCTTGGCGAATCAATGATAGCATTGTGCTGACTTTTGATCGTATATTTGGTGTCCTGGAAAATTGATCATATAATATCAACGTTATATAAATGAAGACATATATACATATGCAGAAATTATCTTATGTGGAGATTCGGACGTTATTATTGTGCGGACATTATGTATTTTATACTATATTTCCGTATTTTCTTGCTTATTTACAATGACATATGCACAATAATAACGTGCAAACATCCAAATAAGAGAATAACTGTATATATATATATATATATATAATTGATAAGAGGTGTGATCATTCCAATAAATCAATTTGTTATTCTTGTGTCCATAAACAGTAAGATCCCGGGGTTATTTCACAGCTTCACCTAACGTACGTACCAATGAAGGGGGTTAGCAAAAGCGACCACCCTTTACCAATAAAGATAAGATATAAGAACATGAGAATCATATGAAATTTCAAAATCTATAATTTGTCATCTGAATTAATACCATTCAATTTTTCATCCAATATTAAGGGTATTTTAGTCTTTATATTTTTAAGGAAAAAAAAAAAAAAAAAAAAAGCCTTTCTCTTCCTCTCCTCCCCCAACCCCTTTTTCCCCGTCCCTCTGTTTTTATCTCACCCACGACCTGACCACCCCATCCTCACCTCACCCACAGCCCCAGCCCCCACCCGCCCCCACCCTCTCATTCTATTCGATGACTGCATGCCAAGTACCTAAGCGGAAAACAAACAGCACATAGAGTGCTCTCCTTGCCAACATATCAATAATCCAAACTCTAAATCCTTAATTTAATAAACCATTTATTTTGACTTCAGAAAAGTTTAGAAACTTTAGGAATTGAAACAAAGAGAAAAATTCGCAAAAATAAAAAACACAAACTCACAAAATAATAGTATCTTGGTAGGCAGTAAGATAGTTTTATCCATGGGAGTCAAAGGGTGGGGGTGGGTTGCGGGTGGGGATGGGGTGCTCAGGTCGTGGGGGAGAAAAAAAAAAAAAAAGAGGAGAGGGGAGGTGTGGTTGGGGAGGAAGGAAGAATAGAGAGAGACGATAGGGGGATGGAAAAAAAAATGCAATTTTCAATTTTTTTTCTTTATTTTTAATTTTTCTTTAATGTTTGGTAGGAAAGACCCTTGATTTTTAATGGTTTATTTTAAAAGATATACAATTTTGTGTAATGATTTTTTCATTTTTAAACCACCTTTAAAAATAAAAGGAACAAAATACCCTTAATCAAGGATTAAGGGTTAAATGATATTAAAGTTAGATGACAAATCATGGATTTTGAAAAATTAAGGTGACATTTCTCTTAATGACAAATTAAAACTGATATATAAGTTCAGGTGACATTTCTACAAATATCCAATAAATATTAAATAATATCATATAAATATTGCTTTGATTTCTCCTATATTAATAGGATAATATTAATGTTGATTTTCCTTTTCCTATTTAATATTGATTTTCATGTTACCCAATATAAGAGACCTCCAACATATTCAAGCCGCATGTATCTTAATGTTTTTTCAAGCTTCAGCCTTCAAACTGTTCAACTCTCTCCCTCTTAAATTCTCATATTTTGTTTTTCCTACAATTTGCATATTATTGTTTTTTTTTGTTGATAATTAGTAATTTGATGATCACAAGATTTTGATCGTGTAATTTGATTCTTTTTATAATTTTTCATTGAAAACTTTATTTTAGGAGATCCTCTTGTTGTTTTGGTACAAGGCCCCTAAAATCTCATAGTCGCAGGAGTTATAGCCGGGGTTATAGCTCAGGTAGTGTTTCCAAGATAACCCATTGCTATATGGTGGTCTGATTGGAATCCTTTGATTGCATTTTCATGTCATCAATTAATACAAAATTCATATTCCACCAAACTTCGCTTCCATGGTTTATTGTTTTCATTTTTCCAATAATGCCCTCATGTTGAAATGGGCTGGTTTGTTGTGAAGTTCCAAATTTTTAGGACTTCCTCCACGACTTATAGATGGAATTTTTACAAGAAAGGCTAGGCGTGGTTTGTTGTTAAACCTAAATTAGGATATGCTTTTAATGACTAATAGCAATCAACTTATTAGCAACCATATTTGTTTTATGTTAAAGCTTATTGGAAATTGGTAATAAAAAACAATATCATTAGAATTTAAGCTAGGCCACTTATCAAAAAATTCATGATTCTGTCATTGAATAAAATATCTTACATTATATTTTACTAGCCCCTTGGCAATTAGTTATTTTTTTAATTTTTAATTTTATTTTTAGAATTAAGAAAAGATAACCTGGGTAGTTATGTTCCATAAAAGTAGGACTTATTATCTGATTTATTTTTAATTTTAATGTTTAATGTGAATTTACCATATTATCCTTATTTAATTAATAATTTCAATTCTTAATGTTTGAATTAACCAAGGGCATTTTCTGGTATTTTGAATATTTCACTATTCTCTGCCTTTTGCTTTATATATATAGATTTATAATATGACCGTATATATTATTTATTTTATATTTGATTCTCCTCTTACTTAATATCGTTTATATTAAAAGGCAAAATAACCGAAAACCAAAATAGCTTCCATGGCTATTTCATGTTTTGTACTTCCGTGGCAGGGTAGCAGCCTGCCCATCCTTTTGTGGAGACTATAACTGCTGCTATCTGCTACAGAAACAACATTAAGAGTTACATTAGGTTTCCTTCCGTTTGAAGAAGGAAACATTTCATCAAAAAGTGTTGTTTTGTTACTTAAAATGGGTATAACGACTCGTTATATTAGGTTTTCCTTCCGTTTGAAGAAGGAAATATTTCATAAAAAAGTATGGTTTGTTACTTAAAATTATATTTTATTTATAATATGACCGTATATATTATTTATTTTATATTCGATTCTCCTCTTACTTAATATCGTTCATATTAAAAGGCAAAATAACCAAAAACCAAAATGGCTTCCATGGCTATTTCATGTTTTGTACTTCCGTGGCAAGGTAGCAGCCTGCCCATCCTTTTGTGGAGACTATAACTGCTGTTATCTGCTACAGAAACAACATTAAGAGTTACATTAAGTTTTCCTTCCGTTTGAAGAAGGAAATGTTTCATCAAAAAGTATGGTTTGTTACTTAAAATGGGTATAACGACGCGTTACATTAGATTTTCCTTCCGTTTGAAGATGGAAACGTTTCATAAAAAAGTGTTGTTTTGTTACTTAAAATGAGTATAACAACGCGTTTAATTAGTATAACATTATTATATATATCCAACATGTGACGACAAGTTTAAATTATATAACATTATTAAGAAAACTTTACAAAGACCTTTATCTCTATGACGCGACTATTCACCAGTAGATGCCAAACGTACTGATGTGTACTGTTTGCCCTCATTTGGTCCCCACTGTTCCACTAAAGATTTCAAATCCAAACCCTAGCTTTCCACCATTTCTATCTTCATGTATATATGCTCATGTATATGCTTTGAACTTGCTGGAGTATAAACCAGCTGATAGAAGTAGGGGAAATTATGTGTACTAACTCAACTCATGTGTAAAAATAATTTGGGAATACAACGAGTTTATATTTTAAAATATATAACGACGTATGTTATAAAATGAGTGAATTGTACTGAAGAAAGTAAAAATATTACAACACTTGCTATAACAACTCTTACATATATATACTTGAGTCTATACATCAAGATCATTTTCTCCATCTGGCGCATAATTTCAGGAAAATGGCCCATATCACCCTAATTAGGGGGAAAAGGTAACTTTAGTTTAGTTTATACGAAAGAAATATCCGATTAACAAAAGGGAGACTTTGGAAAAGCCCAAAGGAGAGAAAAAAATTTTAAAAGAAGCCAAAATGGACAAAATTGCCCTTATTTATTTTTTGATTTCCTAAGGAATCCTTTACATTTGCATGTCTTTGGTTTGAAAGTTGAGAGGTTTTTCTGTCTTTTTTGAAAAAGTTTTGGCTTTTTCCAAAAGTGAAAGTTTTTTTATGGGTAAAACCTAAATTTACTTTAACAAAAACTATCAAAACATGCAGAAACGAACAATTGATGATATATTGGTATAGCCTTGCGAACTACAACATCTAATAACTCATAAAATAAAGTGAAGAAATCATGGAAGGAGACTTAGGGCAGGGCCACCAGTGTCTGCACCAAACTTGTACCATTTTTATAAAATAAAAAAATAAAAAAATAAAAAAAGAAAAAAAAGAAAAAAAAGAAAAAACGTTTACCATCGGGTTGATCTACATACGAAGTGAAGAGGTTCATGCATCCCATAATGATAGGAACCCATAATGAATATTGACATTGTTTTCATAGGCGATAATGATTGGAAATGCACAAAAGTGTTTCTAGGTAAGTCATTGACTGATGCTGCCAATTCTCTTATCCTAGATGCAAACAAATCGCAAAAAGTTCTTGCACATAATGAAAAATGCGAAAAATGTTATACTGTGAATTACTTACATATGAGGGTGAATTCTAATCGTTAATTTATTATAAACCCTCAGGTTTCGTTTGGTTCACGGAATGGATTTAAGGGGAAATCACTTTCCATGTCATTTCCCAAGGAATGAGAATGAAAGATTCCTTTCCTATGTTTGGTAATGTCGGGAAAGTAACCGGGAGATTTCACTTTGTTTCCTTTCCCATGTTTGTTTTGAGTAGGAATGGAAAACAAAGTTTGTATAATTTTCTAATTATACCCATATTAAATCAAATAAAAAAAAGAATGCATTTAATGATACGTTGTAATTATAAATTGTTCATGGGGACAAAATAGTCATGAAAATTGTGCATTAAATGTTGGCTCATTTTCCTAAACTTTTCTATGAGAAGGGAAAACAAAACCCAAGTTAAGAGGAGGGCTTTATTTTCCTCCATACTTTTCCATGTGTCAGACAACCATTTCTCATGCCTGGACTTACCAAACATGAGAAAGCAATTGAATTCTCATTCCCAAGCCTCATTTCTCATGAACCAAACGGAGCCTCACATGAAAGATAAAAAATTGCTCATATTGGAGGAAGTAACTGACTGTCAATGGAACACAAACTAAGTTCGTCCTTCTAGCATTGTCCATGATTTGGAGAGAATCTGTCTTACAAATAGGAGGTGTATCCCCTTATATATGTTCACTACATTCATTACGTGACATTGTTTGATTGCAATAAGGCATATATCTCCTTATGTATACAACACTCATCACGTGGTGGTGGCACAAAGAAATATACCCAAAAACGATACAATATCGTATATAATAAGTGATACAAGCATTAAATAAAGAGTTGCAAGCTATAGTAGATCAAGGCCAGCAGGGAGGCATTCAATTATAATATTGGAGCAAATCAATGGCATAAATTCGGAAAATAGAATAACACCCACGACAAGTAACCTTTCTGGGTTGTGAAGTTGTGATCGATATTTGATATGACGATCTTGGTTGTCGTCTACATAAAGTGTATCTCAAATTATGTTACAAAGACTTATCATCATGGTATCATTAGATTTCTATTGCAATACCAAAGTTTTCAATTCGGGACCATAATTTTGTCGTTGAAATGTCACACGCTATACATTAGTATTTCTGAAATTTCAAATTATTCTTCACAAAATGAGCAAATTAAGCTAATATATTTCCACAGTTTTTATGAAGCTATTTACGTCTGGACTTTATGGGTACTGCCGACAGACCCCACAAGAAAGGAATGGATCATCTTATTTTTGACTGTTCAAACCCTTGGGGGTACTATATTGTAATTTGTTTACTAGAAGAAAACAACGTAATTTGTTGGCTCTTTTGAATTTTAAGTCAAGCTTAATTATTTCGACAACAGCAGCAACCTCTCATGCATGATTCGCAGGAAAGATTAACTACAAACTATTTTAAGGTTATGCCGTGTCACTTTAAAATTAACCACATATATAGCATTGGCTTTACTGGGGAAGCTCTCTCTGCTATAATAATTTTGTTGATGAGTGCTTGCTTCTATTTAGACCCAATGGAAATACTAAACAATTTATTATTAGCCCCTTTTACCCCTTCATATCAAAATAAAATAATAAAAATTTAGCGTTCGTTTGATAATCTTTTCAATTGTAATATTTTAAGCTTTATTTTCTTTATTAGAGATAAAGGAGAAAAGGTCAATTTCAATTTGTTAGGTACCCCAGTCTCTCCAGTTTTTTGCAATGTGATTCTAAAGTTAGGGTTTCTATCAAATCTTATGTTAGTTGTCTACGTGACACTTATGAGTCCTACATTTTCGATACTTTCAAAGTCTTTCTAAGAGTATTTTCGATATAAGAGGAAAATGATCGATGAAAGAGAGAGTCGTGGAAAGGAGACGGTTACCCGACCCGTCTTCCGAACCTTCATGGTTACACCACTCCCTCCCACCACCGCACCGCCTGCCATGGTAGCGGAGGCAGCGGCCCCTTGCCACTCTCTTCATCTTCCATTTCCTAGTTATAATTAGATTGGACCCAATGTTGCCATCATAGCTTCAAGATGATCTTCAGATGAAGAAAGCCCAATTTCACTGGCCCATTTGAGCAAAAAGTACAGAAAAAATGGTGATGCATTGGGAATTAAACTGGAAGGAGGCCCATTGATCCAAGTTGATTGAGAGCACCAAGAAGCTTTTGACTGGAGATGAAACGCTCTCCTAAACACAGTAACGCAATAATTGGCAACGCTCTTGTAACACCGCACAATAAATTTTGAATTAAATTTTAGCGCTCAAAGCTCATGTGCTACAGTCTACGCATCTCCATTTGAAAATTGAATGAAAAAAATCTCCATTGTTTCAAGAAAAAGAATCCAAATTTAGAAAGAAATATATAAAAGATATTAAATTCCCCTCCAGAAAAGTCTTCTCTGTATCTAAAGTTCACAGCTTTTTTGTCTTCACTCTCACTCCTTCTTCCCCACTTCACTCTCTGAGCTCAGAATTCGAGAAACGAGAACATGGGCTGTGTATCTTCCAATCTCTTCAACCACGACGACGAGTTCACCCAACTCGGTAGCTCGGCACTAAGTCACCACATCGTCTCGCTCACCTCCTCCACCTACGGCCTCCTCACTCTCGACCCACCGCCGCCGCAGACGCCCACAACTCCGCCCACCCCACCGTCTAGATTTACTCTTGGGTCCATTTTCCCGAGCCCGCTCTGCGAACCCAAGTCGCTCTGGTCAGACCCGAAACCGCTCCGTTCCGAACCCAGACCCCTCCGGTCCGACCCGGAGGTTATCAACTCATGGGAGCTCATGGCCGGCCTCGACGCCGATAGCTTCCGATTCTCGCCGCTCCCCCCGCCCAAAGCCTTCAACTTTAGAGACCCAAAAACTGCCGGTAAAGAAAACTCCAACCCCAATCGCGGAATTTTCAAGTCTCCGAACGACGGCGTTTTCGGCGTGAAGAACAAGGAGGACCCACTTGACCGGTTCGAGAAGATATGCCCGCCGGCCGGAGAAAACAAGGTGGTGGTCTATACGACGACGTTGCGAGGTGTTCGGAGGACTTTCGAGGCGTGCAACGCCGTTCGAGCGGCCATAGAAGGACTCGGGGTGATGATTGTCGAGCGCGACGTGTCGATGGATCGTGGGTTCAGAGAAGAGCTGAGGGATTTGATGGACGGGAAAGAGGAGGCAGGGGTGCCTCCAAGGGTGTTTGTGAAGGGGAGATATGTGGGTGGGGCTGAGGAGGTGTTGAAGATTTTGGAGGAGGGTTTGTTGGGTGCGATTCTTGATGGGTGTCCAAAGAAAAAAGCTGGGTCTGTTTGTGAGGGGTGTGGGGAGGCCAAGTTCTTGCCCTGTTTTCAGTGCAATGGGAGTTCAAAGATGGTGTTGGTGGTGAAGGAAGAATTGGGTCAGAGGCAGGGGAGCACTGTGGTGGTCAGGTGCCCTGAGTGTAATGAGAATGGGTTGGTGCTTTGCCCAATTTGTAGCTGAATGGTTGACAGAGATGAGAGATCTGTTTCATATCAGATTGGGTTTTGTAAACACTTTCTGTCTACCGCAGTAATTTCTTGTGTTTCTGATGGAAACCAAAAGCTTCTGTGTCTCTTGTTTTCTCTCTGTTTATAATTATGTATATGCATGTTTTGATATGTGAAGATCTTTTATTTGCCTGAAGCCTTGAACAATGCAAAGTTTAAAAGATAGACAATTAGAGAGATTAGGACTCGGCTTGTTCATTTTAGAAATGTTGAGTTTCATTATCTCAATTGTGCATTGCTGGTGCAGTGAAATTGGACATTGATGGAGTTCAAATTACAGGTCCAATTGCATTGCTAGTTTAGTTTTCTGTTTGACGTGCTTAGCTAATGTTGATTGGGCAACAAAACTGTTGTACTCTAGTAATTCCAGAGAAGGCTGTTGATATTTGACCAATTCCTAAGGAACCAATGTGTAAAAGTTGGCTTCCTACATCTTTTGAAATTCTTGGCCTAATTTGCTCTTGTTGATTGTTCAACTTCAATAGGGCAGCAGTTTATGCATGTGATTGAGAAATCCTCTGAAATTCACTTCAACCTCCCTCATAAAAAACAATTAGCAGCAAACTTAGTACAACTAGTGAAAGATTTATTGTATTAGAAAGTTATGAGCAGGGGAAAACTATTAGTTATCATTCAATTGTTAGAGAATTGTTGTACCTGGATAAAGTTCAACTTATGGATGTGCTCTTGATTTGAGAAGTCTAAGTAGAATGGTAATTCTTCTTGCCATGTACAAGTTACTGGCTGGTTCATCGGCCGAGAAAAGAATACTTCTGAGTATAGGGAAGTACTGATCTGGAGAGAAGGTACAGAAGCTCTAGTATGGTCATATATCAAATACCAAGACAAACATAGGACAGAATCTTCAAAGCACCTTTAAACACAAAGTGAATGCTGACCTTTCATTGCCTTTCTGTTTGTGTTCTTCACTACCTCTAGCAATTGTCCAAAGGTTCATTGATGCTCTCATCCGAATGCTGCTAAGATGTTTAACTAGCAATCAAGCACGTCAAGTGGAAGACAGGGAGCAATCCTTAAGACTAGAGGAGACAACATAGGTTGTGTTGTTCTCCACAAAAAATAGAGTGAACATATCATTCTAAACACAATTTTTGTGAGTGCTCTAGTTTTTCTGTGCAACTTTGGTCCTGAAAAAGGCTGATGTTGAGTTAGCAAAACCTTTTGATGTGCTGGTATTGTTCCATTATAGTTGCTGATATGTACTTTTCTGAAGCTTTTTCATTCTTTCCTGGTTTCTTATTGAATTTTTACTGAGTGGATGCCAGTAAAGGATGGCCTTCTTTTCCTGGGTGAAGGACAATGATTGTGCAAGGGTAAAATATGTGTTCAATTGGGATTTGGGCAAAAAAAATTCAGCTCCTATTGTTTACTGAGCTAGCAGAAGTTATAAGATTGCTTGGGGTTGTTACTGTTTCCAGTTCATATAGCTGGTCTTCATCTGCCTGGAAAAAACCAGTAATGACAGGGTGAAGAAAAGTTCCACTTATTCATAATCTGCATAGGACTTGAGATAAATTGTACAAATTTCGACCCATGAACTCTATTAATACAGGACAAATTTATGGACATAATAATCAGACACAAGTTCAGCCCATTGACCACCAAGTACAAAATTAAGTTTTAATTTGGGCCCGATGTCTCAGGACCAGGAAGAGATGTCTAGCAATTATCGAGGTGTAAATATGATGTGACACTGACACAAAATATACAAGTTGGTCCATCTTCATAGATATTGAAGATTTGTTTGGTACTTGCTGCTGGTAGCCTTTAATTTCTTTCATTTAATCTCAGAAAACTGGAAGACATAACATAACAAGCTCATTTTTATGCAAAGAAAGGAAGAGATGAAGTGCACTGTGTCTGTGACTGTGTATGTTTATTATTTGTTACGGTAGAATTAACTTTAAAAAGTAGACCAAAAGAGAATCAAATCAAACTTAGTTTGACTGATATTTACTGGGAAAATGAAGCCAACTCTGTTTGCTTTTACCCATGAATAGTTGTATGCATGCGATTTCTCTGCTGCCATATTTTAGTTGGTGGTCTTCGAGAGACATAAAAATGCAGCAAACAAACATACATACATTTGGCCACATTCACTGCAAAATAAAACACAAAATGCTCTCTCTCTCTCTCTCTCTCTCTCTCTCTCTCTCTCTCTCTCTCTCTCTCTCTCTCTCTCTCTCTCTCTCTCTCTCTCTCGTACTTTTGTTGTCCATGCTAAAATATTAAAACTATGAGAGAATATTTGTTTGTGGGAATTTTCTGTGTATTCTTCTCCTTGTAGGAGGTTATATTTATAATACAACGAAACCTGAATGGGCAAGTAAATAATAAATTCCTAAATCTATTTGCAGTAGGAAATCAGGAATTAAAGTAAATCAATTACAATTATAATAGGAATTCTTGGTGTGTAAGGAAAGTAAGTCAATATCCACAAGTCACGCCAACACTCCCCCTCAGTTGGTGCATAGATGTCGTCAATGCCCAACTGATCTAGTGAATTGTGGAATGCTTTACTGGAAATCGCATTTGTCAAAATATCCGCCAATTGATCCTCGGATTTCACAAAATGCGCAATCTGGTCCATATGTCGGGGTCGTTAGTCGAGAAGTCATAATCTGTGCAGCGGAAGATGCATAGGATACAGGTTGAGTAGGAATTAGGATCGGAATCTGAGCCTGAGTCGAGGCCGGAGTCGGAGTCGAAATCGGGATCAGGGTCTGAATCAAAGACAAATTCGGGGTTGGGGTCGTCTTCGGAGTCGGGGTCGGGGTCGGGGTTGTCTTCGGAGTCGGGGTCGGGGTCGGGGTCGAGGTCGTCGTCGTCATAGTCGGGGTCGGGGTCGAGGTCGTCGTCGTCATAGTCGGGGTCGGGGTCGGGGTCGTTAAAAGAGGATCCTGATTCTGGATCGGGTTCGGGGTCAAAGTCTGCATCTGTAGGAGCGGAGCCATCTGGGCACTCAACTCAACGATGGTTGGTGGAGAATGAGAGAATGAGTCGGTGGTGCTACCTCTATGAGGGTTGAAAAAATCATCAACCCCCATAACACTAAATAAAATAATCTCTATTATAATAGGACAAAATATAATTGGTAAGTAACCAAAATTCTAATGAAATAAGGACTCGCCAACACTCCCCCTCAAGTTGGGCAAAGATATTTCGCAGGCCCAACTTGACAAGCGAGTCACATGACACCATACTTGAGAAACACCAATTGTAGAGAAGATCTTTTAGTCAACCACGAGTGAAACAAGTGACAAACTAAAACAAAGTTCACAGCGGAAATACAAGAGCAAACCCTAAAAAATAGGGCACATAGCAAAACACAGAAACCCTGTGAGCACGGGTGTAGATAAGGCAGAACACAGAAACCCTGTGAGCACGGCAGTAGGTAAGGCAGAACACAGAAACTGTGTGAGCACAGCAATTGATAAGGCAGAACACAGAAACCCTGTGAGCACGGCAATAGGTAAGGCAGAACACCGAAACCCCATGAGCACGGCAGTGGCAACAATAAATTCTTCCATATAAACTTTAGCTAATTCACTCAGACACAAGTTCTCTTCAATCTTCCTCTCCCCTTGAAGAGAAGGGGTCGTCGGAGTCAAGAAATAAGCAACATCTTCATGGAAATATGTCAAGGTAATTGGGATAGGTCAATAAACATATCCCTTTCACTCCCCCCCCCCCTCTCAAGGGGGGAGAAGAGCACTTAAATTTCAAGAAGAACACAAGCACAGGTCCCTAGATCGAACCTGGCTCTGATACCATGCTAAAATATTAAAACTATGAGAGAATATTTGTTTGTGGGAATTTTCTGTGTATTCTTCTCCTTGTAGGAGGTTATATTTATAATACAACGAAACCTGAATGGGCAAGTAAATAATAAATTCCTAAATCTATTTGCAGTAGGAAATCAGGAATTAAAGTAAATCAATTACAATTATAATAGGAATTCTTGGTGTGTAAGGAAAGTAAGTCAATATCCACAAGTCACGCCAACAGTCCATATAACACGTGAAACCATTAGATTTTGGTCAGTGTAATTTAAAGCCATTGATCAATCAAAAAGCCCTGCTTGTTTTTGAAAGGACTTTGGATTCTTCTTCTACATTAAAATCTCTCCCCCTCACGTCCACTGTCTCAAACTTATTACTTGCATTGTTTTTGACAATACCTGACACCTCCTCCATTAGTTTTTTCGCATGCCACAAGAAAACACCATCGCTTATCACATATATTGGAGCTCTCTCTTTCATTAATTCTTGCATATAAACAAACAAACCTCAAGTTTCTTCTCTCTCTCTCTCTCTCTCTCTCTCTCTCATAACAAGCACACAACTAACTTCACCTTCTTCAGTTTCTCCTTTTGCCTTCACCAGCTTAATTTCATGTAATGCTGCAGACTTTGCTCGAACACCTAAATGGGAAAGAAAAGTGGTACCTCATGGTTGACTATAGTCAAAAGGGCATTTAGGTCTCCAACTAAAGATAACGATCAGCAAAAGATCAGCAGAAGAAGAGATGAGCATGAACCAGAAGAGGAAGAAAAGGTAACCATGCATACCATCACGTGCCTTCATTTTCTCGACTGATTTGATTTGATCCCCTTTTTTGTGTCTGTTTAAATGCTGATTGTTTTGGTTTGTGCAAGCAGAAGAGAGAAAAGAGAAGATGGCTTTTCCGAAAGCCAACTATTCAGGTTCAACAATGTGAAGCAAAGACAGTGACAATAAATGCAACAACCACACCTGTGAATCCTGTTTTGGTTGCTGAGCAAAGGCGTGCAATCGCTGTGGCCGCAGCCACTGCAGCTGCGGCCGAAGCAGCTGTTGCTACTGCCCAAGCGGCAGTAAAAGTTGTTCGGCTTACTAGGCCGAACAATTTTGCTAAAGAACAGTATGCTGCCACCCTCATTCAAACAGCATTCAGAGGTTACTTAGTAAGTGAACCACAAAACATTAACCACAAACAACATATGAAATTTCTTTATATGGGTTCTGCTTGTTTCTTTGAGCTCCTTCACATATTGCTAATTCAAATGTGGTTGCTTGATTGAAGGCAAGGAGAGCTCTACGTGCACTGAAGGGGCTGGTAAAGCTTCAAGCTTTAGTGAGAGGTCATAATGTAAGGAAGCAAGCAAAGCTGACACTGAAATGCATGCAAGCTCTGCTTCGTGTACAAGATCAGGTTCGCAATGAAAGATCAAGGCTTTCACATGATGGGGGTAGAAAGTCCATGTTTGCCGAAACAGACTTGCCCTTGTGGGAATCGAGATATCTTCATGACAGTCGTGACAGAAAGTCAATGGTAAGCACCAGCTTTCTTCACTGTTTTAGTATAACAAAAACATGAACTGAATTTATTCCTCAAAGTAACTGGCTGCTTTTCATCAGTCAAGAGAGAAAAGTCGTGTTGGGGATGATTGGGATGAAGGGGTGGAAGCCATGTTGCAGAGTAGAAGGGAAGCTGCTTTAAAACGTGAAAAGGCTCTTGCTTATGCTTTCTCTCACCAGGTTCATCAATCTCCCTCACTTTTTTCTATGTATGGTTCTTAAGTACTTTTTGTGTTTGTTTAAGAACAACAAGCTAATGTCTTTGATTTAATTATTGATGCCTAATTGAAGATATGGAAGCCTCGGAGGAACCCATCTGCAGGGGATGAAGCAGAGCTAGAAGAGAGAACAAAATGGCTTGACAGATGGATGGCCACAAAGCAATTTGAGCACAGCAGCAGGGCTTCAATTGACAAAAGGGACACCATAAAAACAGTTGAAATTGACACCAATTCAAGGCCTCACTCTTACTCTTACTCTGCCCCAAATGTTCGAATTTCGACATCACATTCACAACTTCAAAAACAGCCAGCCCCATATCCAATTGCTTCACCTTCACCCCTGCACAAATCGCACTACATTAATCATCTCTCACCTGCCACACCCTCTCCTTCAAAACCCAAATATCTGAAAGTCCGATCAGCAAGCCCAAGATGCCTGAAGGAGGAAAAGTATTGCTGCTCATCAGCAGCACACACACCAAACTTAGGCTCTAATTCTTATTGTTTCAGGGGTTCAATGTGTCGTTCTGCGATACCAAATTACATGGCTGCCACTGAATCTGCAAAGGCAAAGGCTCGATCTCTTAGTGCACCCAGAACAAGACCCTCGACACCCGAGAGAGAAAGAGGTGGTGGTTCAGCCAAGAAGAGACTTTTATATCCAGTCCCAGCTGAGGCACTGCAACATAACTCTGTTGGCATTGGTTGTAGTAGTTTCAGCCATAACTTGAGAAGTCCCAGCTTCAAGAGTGTACAAAATAATGGCTACTATGGAAGGGAGAATTTGTCTTCATATACTGATAGCCTAGGGGGAGAGATTTCTCCTTGTTCAACCACTGATCTAAGGTGGTTGAAATGAGGCAAATTTTTATGAAAATGAACCTAGTTCTCATTTATTGTCTGATTAGGAATTGGAAAGGAATATTTTATGAATGATTGGATGGGTTTTTTTTTTTTTTTTTCCTGTCTTTTTGCTTTTTCCTAATGGGCAGCATATGGAGAATATATATAACCCAAAAATGATATTATAATATAACATAAAGTGATATATAACAGCAGGAGGCAAGGGCTGTAAAAACTATTGCAAGTTTTATGAAAATCATGTAAACTTGGGAATTCCCGACATTGAGTGATGATGAAACTGAATGTAGTTTTCATTTATTGTCTGATTACAAATGCTTTTGTAGTGCTACTCAAATAATATATTAATTGAATATTCATTCACGTTGTGGTGCCCAGCCCAACATAGCATATTAAGGAAGGTTGGTGGGGGCTGGGCTGGGCTCTCACACAGCCCATTTTCTTACTTCTCTTCTTTTTGGGGTGTGGTGTGCTTAGTCTTGTCTTGTGTCTGGCGCAAGAGCTTTGAGTTCTTTTGGTCTTCACCCTAGTTTTTAAGCCTTTTTGAGTGTCTTAGCGACCAAACTTGAGCAGAAGACTTGTAACTCAAATGATTAAGAGCATATACCACAAACTTTAGCAGACGACTTGTAGCTTAAATGATTAAGAGCATATACCTTATCATCATACGTGGGCTTATTCTAATTCGAGATGAACAATGTAAGTTTGATATTTCTTTTGCTATTACTTCTATTGTTCGTGGTTTGGGATTTTGAGTGAGAGTAATTAGTGTGGGAAAATCTACAGCACAAAATGTTTCTTAAGTTGGAATAAGCTTGGTAGAATATGAGACGCGCTTAAACAATACAGAGTTCTAACTTCGTAAGGATTTGCATAAGAACTTTGATTAAAAGAATGATTATTTGGGGTGTTCGCATCATGAGCCTTGGCTTGTAGTTTTTCTTACATCTTTGTTCTTGCTACACATAAATGTGGTGAAGGTTTGGTTAACTACCTAAGGTAAATTATCATCTTTTTACAGAACTGATTTTGGGATTTCTTGAAATTAGTATAATAAGACATGGGATTTCCCCCAAAAAAGATGCAATTCTATGTTATGAAAGAACTTGATGGCAATGGCATGATCCATGACTCCGTAAAATCCTAGGTGCATGAGTTACACTTACCGTAAGTTAGATGCATATTCTTTTCATTTCTTTCAACAAATAGATAGAAAAGAAGAACAAGAAAAGGTAATGAACCGCAACCTCCTAATGCATGTAGGCAAGAAAATCAATCAAAAGAGTCTCATTTTTTCCCCTTTGTGGATCTTCCTCAAAAGTTCAAACATTTAGGTGTAAACCCCCATCGCTTGCTTGCCCACCTCTTCAGTTGATAAAATCGAACTCTTTCTAGGTATATACACCATCTCCACTGGAGGTGGAGCCACTAATGCAGCCATTTGAGGATGTTGCTCTTGTGGAACTGGCAATGCCAAGGCACAAAGCTTCAGCCAATGGTCCACCAGGTGGTGAGCTCATACATGAAAGAGGGTTCATCCATTGAGACTTCAAATCTCCAACATTTTCCCTTTCAGAACCCAAAATTCCAAGACCCATTTGAGTATTGTCAGTTTCTTCATTGGTTTCATTCCCTCTAGACATTGATAGAGTAAGAGATGAAAAGGGTAGCTTCTGGTTTGAAGAAACATAGCCTCTGTTGCCAATTTCACCAATACTACTATCTCTCTCAGTTGTTGTGGACCATGCATCAATGAAATGCCTTGTTTGCTGTGTCTGATTGGAATTTAAGGCTCCTTCCAAATGAGCCAACTTGGGGCTCAGCAACAAGCCATATTGGTCATGGGAGGGCCTCTGAGTTTGCAGGCCTTGGCTCTCACCTGTATACTCTCTATACAAATTGAATGAGCTCTCATTTTGTTGCTTTGATACATCCACATCTGTATTGCACTTGGTGTAGCAGCTCTTTAAGCCTAACTTAAATTGCATCATTTGCTCCCATTCTTGGTTTGAACCACCAGCAGTGGGAGCAGTGGGTGTTTCCCCGTTCATGAACCAACCCATTGACCTTCATGGTCAAAGACAAAAAGCACATTTATTACACAAAACAAAACAAAACAAAAACCCAAAAATTAAAACAAGAAACTAATATCGAAGTCCAAGAACCACATCACATTGACACATTCACTGGCAATGGACAAGAACAAGCAATAAAATAGAATAGAATTAATGCGTTTTGGTCCTAAGTTTCAGAGAGCATTGAAACTTGGATCCAAACCAAACCCACCTGGGCTGGGCATGTGATGGAACAGTAGGAGAGACCATGTTGGTAGAAAATGGAGTTGGCTGGTTGCTGTTATTGTTTTTGACAAAATTAGACCTCGGGCTTCTCATTCTAGTGGTGGTGGTGGTGTTGTTGTTGATGAAGTTGGGGTTTGATTCCACAGGCTTTCTTGAACGGGGCCGGCTCTTGTGAGCATGCCTCTCACAATATTTCTGATCAGGAGCTACATCTCTAGAGCACCTCCATTTTTTACCATCTGTTCTTTTACACCTCCATGGCTCAGGATCTGAGTTGCTAGAAAACCCCAACTCCAATGAACCTCTTACCACTAAAAACACAAAACCAATAACAAGGGAAAGGGGAAAGGAATGTTCTTTAAAACAAAGGAACACAACATTGTTAAAAAAATACCAAAAGATGAACAAGAATGAAGAGCAGAAAGATTTACAATTTGGGTACAAGTGAGCCACATTTGATGGGTTCTTGGCTATGGGAACAAGCAAGTGTGGAGGGACAGGAGCAGAGGACATCAAGTACCTGTAAATCATAGTCTGTCTCTCAAGCTCTTCCCTTTGAGCTGGGGTAAAAGGAAGCCTCACATTCACATTCACCATTCCACCTACTACATTAAAAACCCAACAAAAGACCAGAGAAATTGTTCAATAAATTTCTGTTCTTTATTATCTGTTGAAGAAATAAAAAAGATAGGAACTTTACCTGAGGGACTGAAAGACAAGCTGTGATCAGAGTAAGGCTGCTGCAGAGACTTTGGCACCAGAGAACCAAAATCAGAACCGACAGCATTGTATATATCACTGATACAACTAGTGACTGGGTTGCTTGTGTTACAAAACAAAGGTCCACTAGCACTATGCTCAAAAACCCCACAACCTTCTCCACCAAAACTACCTCCACTGCTAAGCAGAGTCTGCTCGTGATGATCATGATGATGAGGCATCATCATCATCATCTTCTTACGAGGAAATGATTGGTGGGTTTTTTGCATCATCAAACCCAACCCAATATCACAGCACTCTGTTGTTTCTTCTGCTGTTCCCTTCTCTGAAGCCACAACAAACCCATTTCTCTTCCCCATGTTTATGTTCAAATTGAAAAATCAAAATAAAAAAGCTGACTTTCTCACTGCCCTCTTCAAGTGTCAACCCACAACCCCAAAGGGAAAAATCAGCCTTAATTACAACCCACGCTAGCTATGCCACTCTCTTTACTCTGGCCCCCTCCTCTCTCTTCCTTCAATGACACTTCAACTCTCTCTCTCTCTCCTTGTGTTGTGTTGTGTTGTTGTTCTTGTGGGTTTTGCTATGGTGTGGCGGTGCCGCCATTTTTAGCCATGTGCTTTGCTTTGCTTCCCAAGCTTCCAACATTAGTTCCTCTTATGAATAAGGACAAAACTAGTACAAGCAGCTGGCAGCACAAGCTCTCTCTCGTTTTTTCTCTCTGCTCTTTCTCTAACACATAAGACATAACGTTTACTTCACGTCAAATCTAACACTGTTGGCCTCTAAAAGTAGTGTATTATAGGAATCAATGTGTAGGATTGGACTTGATATGGTCGAATAGTAATAAACAAATGTCTGATTGCTTTGACTTTTTGACTTCAGTGCAGAAGCAAGGCTTTCATTGGCTGTCATTTTTGTACGAGGGACATGGCTGTGCATTTTGACCTGAGCTTGACCCTCACCTTAACTGACGCCGTTAACAATGTCAAGCTGCATTGGGAAGCTCTCTCAAGTGGGGCCCTCGAGGTTTCGTGTTGGGGTCTGGGGACCAAAGGGAAAAAGGCT
The DNA here is from genome assembly GCF_000346465.2 of Prunus persica. Taxonomy (NCBI): domain Eukaryota; kingdom Viridiplantae; phylum Streptophyta; class Magnoliopsida; order Rosales; family Rosaceae; genus Prunus; species Prunus persica. The sequence goes on along the minus strand of NC_034013.1, from coordinate 12,671,652 downwards.
GGTTGAGATGTTGATGCAGTAACCAATTCGTCACGTTGAAATGGGTTCCATCCACTTGGCATATTAATTTTGAGACCCCACAAATTTCAAACATGAATAGCTTGGGTTAAGAGAATGTTTATTTATATACATTGATTCAAAACTTCTTGATGTGAATAATTAATATAGTTTGCTGAGTTTGGTTAAGTGCTGATCTGCTATACATCTGGGCTGGAACCCAATCATGCATGTCTTTGTCTGTATGATGTTTTGGAGAAGTTATTGAGCCAACAACTTATATAGCCACCCAAACAAGCCCAATTTGCTACATAATGCTTACTTAGGCAGACCAAGAACATGGCCAAGCCAAGCCTAATTTTAATCCCAGGGACATTTTGCAAGTGCCTGGCATTGATATAATCAATATTAAAGAATGAAGAATCGAACTTAAGATCTTAGGTGCGTAGATAAATACTCTTAACCACTTGAGCTACAAATTCCTTACGTGCCTGACATATCTTAGAGCTGAATGAAAAGTACAATTTTGTTTCCATGTATCGATTGAGGTTTTTACTTCATTTGGGAAACATGATGAAATTCAAACTTCCAGATCTAGAACTTGTTTTACTTGCACTCTATCACTATATGCCATTTGCTTTTTGATTCACGGATGCCTCTCATTATTTTACACAGTAAGTTTTTCCTGATGTTGCCTGTAGACATAGGTAGGGGCAGGGCTGAAATAATGGTCTGTCTTGGTTATTTGGATTGAGAACATCTAAATTCGAATTATGTTCTGATCTTGTATTAATCCGGCTTTAATCTTTCCCAATAGTTATGGACTAATCTTCCAGGGTGTAATATACCATCAAACACCCTCTTTGAGGAATGATTGCATTTTTCTAAGGTGGCAGCAAGTTCATGTTTTTAATCATATATTTTATAGCTTTTCTGCTGCCCAGAAGAATTTTTAATTGGATGGTAATCATTTCTAAAGACCAAAGAATCTTCCCCTTCCACCAAAATCTATCAAAGATCTTAGCCTCATGTGACACACTAAGATAGCAATATGTAATATCAAAACAGATTTGGAAACTGTTAGAATAGCTCTCCCTATTGTCTAATTTCCTCTTTGATAATCTCATATTCTCAAATGAGAGCTATGCAAAACCTCTGAATGGTCCAATTTTTCACTATAGGCCATGTCTGCAAAATAAATTTTGGGTAGATCACATACCATATGTGGTCCATTCCTTGTAGATAAAGGTATGTGTGGTCCATTGTGGGAAAGAAAACCAACTGTTGCTATGCAAGCCTAATGCATTTCCGGTCTGCTAATCCTCTTAATCAACCTCTTAATTACTATAAACATCTGCATATATCTGTTTAACTTTAATTAACTATGTATTATCATGACTAAAAATGCACTCTCAAGTGGGATAAAAGTGAAGCATGTGCAGCAGTGCGTGTGTTGTGTAGATGTCTGTAGAACTCAAACGAATGCATACTCAACTCAAGTGGACTAAAAATGAAGCATGTGCATGTGTTTTCCAGAAGTCTAAAGTTCACAGATTTAGAATAAAGTCTGTACAATTTTTAGCCCTTGATCAGATCCAAATCAATACTTTTTTTCTGGTTTCATACACTAAAATCCACATGAGCACAAAATCATACCACTCTTTCAACAATCCACATCAGCAATGGATATAGAAAATACTATAGATTAAGAAAGAACAAAATAATTAAGAAACACAGAGAATTTGAACAGATCCTAGGAACTACATGATCTTCAACTAATAATGAAACTATTGGATCTGATGGGGCTCTTTTGCTTCAGCAGAATTCTGAGCTGAGCCTTTTGACATTCCAGCTTTGTACCCCAATGCCTGCTTTTGGATCCAATTGCTCTGACCACTCTTGGGAATTCAACAAACCCTTTGATCCCTCTCTTTATGTGAGGATTTTCTGGTTCTGGTGAGGCTCTTTTCTGAATTGCCATTGATGAAAAACCACCGCTGTTGTCACTGCAAGCTGCCTTCTCACCCAAAAGCACTGACCTTGAAGTTGTAGCAGACACACTGGAAACATAGTCATTATTATGATCACCTGAAAAAGCAGAAGACTTTTCACCCAAAACCACCAAACTCATTGAGTCTCTTGAACAATCAACACCAATGTTTTTATCATTGCTAGCTGACTTTCCTGAAAAACTTGCAGCATTAACATCCTCACTCTTGTCTTTGATCTTGAAATGTGAATTCTCAGTGCTCTGCATTTGTTTACAACCCTCCAACTCTAACAGCTTCTCTTCAAATAGAATCCTCGCCTCGGCGAGCTTCATCTGAACTCTCTCTTCTCTCAGCACCTCAGCCATTCTAAGCATCTTTCTCTCCTCCTCTATCTCTTTCTTCATCCTACTAATCTCTGATTTCCCAAATGAAATCTCTCTGGCAAGCTCTTCACACACCCTCTCAATCGCTTCTCTTCCCCTTCTCTCCTCACCCAACTCTTTGGCCAGCCTCTTGTTTGAAGACTCCAACTTCTTACGTGCCTTGCGTTCATATTCGAGCTCAGCTTTCAATTCTATGATCTGGGCTCGTGTGTAATCCATCTCAGACTCCATGACTGGCTTGAAGAAGGTTAGATCCCAGAAAGTGGCAGCAAGCTTGCGAGCAGAGATAGGGAGGTGCAGGCAATGATGAACTTGTTGCTTGTTACTGCTGCTACTTTGGCATTGCTGCTGTTGTTGTTGGGGTTGATTTTGATGGCGGAGATGAGAATTATAAAATGGGTTTTCATAAAGTTTCCAGCTTGGGCAAGTGGAGGTGGTGATGGGCTCTATAGAATTAATGGTTTCATTTCTGCTAGTTTCTGGGCTACTAGTAGCAGAACTGGTCCTCATCATCATCTCCTCCATATCTTCTTCTTCTTTTGTAAATGCTATGTGCTGGCTTTTCTTTTCTTTTGTGTGTAGTCTTTTTCCTTCTCAATCCCTTTGCTGCTTTCTTTTACCTTTCCCTTTTTCCTTCCAATGGGGACTTCCTCTGTCAAGAAAGCAAATGGGGTAGGCCCATTTGATCTTGGAGAACTTTGCTTTGGAGATGTCGATTCATTGCCAAAGAAAAAAGGAAGATAAAATCATATGCACATCACACTCATTAATACTTAATACCATGTTGGAGGTGAGGTGACCTGCTCTCTCTCTCTCTCTCTCTCTCTGCTCCTTCTTAATGGTTTATGTTCAATTTCACCTCTCTTGGACTTGAAGTGACTCAAAATACTGGCGAAATGTAATGAGGCCACCAAAATGCCAGCCATTGGCTGTCCTATTGGTCAACACAATTCAATTAAGTTCATAGCATCAGTAAACTAACCGATCTGTCTCTTCTTTACCTAAAAGTTAAAAAAAGAAGGGAAAAAAAACCCAATCTGTGGCTGTGTTCAACCTTAAAATGACAGCAACATGGTAATGTTCAGTAGCAGTAGTTATTTCATCCCTTCGATGGGATTCTTTCCACAGGGCAAAATTCACGAAATGAACTTTGGTCTTCAATCAACTTGTATATCAGACTAACGGAGAAAGGACATTGTAGGCTAACATGGGGGTTTTATTATTGCATGAATAGCTTCGTCTACTCATTCTACAAGCTCCACATGGTTGTCTCCCTTTGTGTTCCTTGTTTCCTCAATCCATGGCCCCCTCCCCTCCAATGGTTTATAAGACTAACCAAATTATTTGATTGATTCCAACAATATTATTTAGATGACAAGATGGAATATTGACACAAAAATTACCCAACTTGGCTCAAAGTTTTAAACAAAAAAGAATAATGCTACGGACGATCATCTAAGGTTTAAGGTGCAACGGTTGACAACTATTTACACGTGTTTGTAGCTTTGTCTCAGGTGTTTGTTGGCATGTTGAGACTTTCACTATATAACATGACCATCAAATGCTGAAGAACAGACATGTGCTTACACATGTACTGAGAAAGAATCCTAGTGAAGTTTGGATTACGGAAGAATTTGCTTTATAGTGGTTAGAAAAACACCCATGTTCCATTTTTTTTTCCTTGAAGCAATGAAATCCAAAGAGACACTCAAATGCTCTACTTTTGGGATTATCACGTGTTATATTCCAAACATCAGATTATTTGCTCAATTATAACTTATTATTTGGGCCCTTTTGGATTCATATATCATTGGATCCTTCCTCATCCATGCCGGATTTTGGAACAAGGACACAAAAGGTATTTTTCAACTTGACAATGGGGCAGCTCTTTATACACCAATTGGGCTAATGAGTTTTTTTTTTTTTTTTTTGGTCCAAGGCTTATGAGTTAAACCCATGTAATGAGGCCAGTTGGGCTTGTGTGCTATTTACTGACTTAGGCTTCAAGGTATTTTTTTTTATAGGGTGCAGCAACAATAACATCTTTGCTAACCCCAAATGATCTATTCAATTGCTATATACGATTACCAACCAAATGGGTTACTTGTTTTGAGGAACATCATTGATTAATTTCATGATTTTAAAGTTGAAATGAGCTTCCTCCTACTTTAATTCATCAAACTACTAACATGAAGTTGGTTCATAAAGCTGATCGTGCAACCTTGGTTATGGGCCTTGTGACCCGTAAAGAAAAAACAAGCCGATCAACGAACATAGGGACTGTAAAAGCGGATCACCAAGATTCTTTCTTGTCCTTTCGATTTTGTGTATCTCGTTTTCTTTTCTTAATTACATAAAGAGGTTTGAACTTAGAATTTCTGAAGAGATAGAACCTAAAAAAGAATTGACTCTAGAAATATTCAGATGGAAATGGTCAAGATCAGCGTGTATTGAAAGTTTCTACTTTTCCTAGTCTACGAAGAGGCAACTTCTCTGAATTGATTGCACAAAGAAAAACGCTACAAGGTGATTTAACGTGTTGCTTAAGAAACATTGTTGAAGGTTGAAAATTGGGGGAGCTAAGCTAACCCATTAACATCACGCTTAGTCATTTGAGAGAGAAGGTTATTCAACAAAAGCCTTTAAAATTCAAAGTCAGCCTAGACCAAGAGGCAGGCATGAATTCTAGGCATTCAAAATTGATAGAATACTTGGTCTTATAGATAATTATAAAAGAAAACCCATAATACAACGAAAATGCAATCCCATAACAAAACTCTTGACCCAAGTTATATAATCATAAAATGGCAAGGCAACTCTAGGACTAAAGGGTCCCGAAGAAATCAAAACTTAGCCAACTAAAGAAATTAGAATGGAGACAGTCGTGGACGGTGAAATCTGATTGTTGCAAAACATGACAATAGAGGTGAATCGTACCACACCCTCGTGTTCGATATTACGCATATCAGAAACACTCTTCAAAGATATTAGAACATAAATCTGGATTGATTAATGTTATGACATCATAAAATTGAATGGTAAGACAGGATGAAGCATGCCATCTGATAGCTTTGTACCTTCAAATGTAAGCATCCCTCAAATAATTTATACAGATACACTCCAACATACAGACAACTAATTAAGCAACCCCTCCTCAACCAAAAAGGAAAAAGGAAAAAAGGAAAAAAGGAAAAAGAATGCACTACTAGGCTACTAGCAATGGAGAGCAACCCAGAACATACATTGCTTCATCCATCCTGCATAAATATTCCATTTGGCTAGCAGAACATTTTATATCATACATGAACCTAAAAAACAGCAAGTTTGGTGTTATGGCAAAGTAACAACAACACTCCACTGTTCTAATTCCTATTTGGTACATGAAAAATCATGACCCTTCTCATCTCTCAGTTTTCTAATACTCCCTCCGGCCACATGAAAACCACAATACTTGGAATGAAACAATTCAAAAATCATTTTAGATAGCTCCACCATGAACCAAATTAATGTGGAATCAAAGGGCTTTATAAAAGTAAAATTCGAAACAGAAGATGGAAGCACACACTTTATGCAAAAAAATTAATCCAAACATTATTTTCAGTACTTACACATATTCTTCAATTCACAGAAAAATTCATGAGGGTGTGACATTATCCTACTAAGTACTAACTCCAATTATAACAAAAGGTCAACATGACACAAAGAAAACACAAAATATACCCCATTGTAATTGTTGAAACTCTACCTCGACATCTTCCCAATTGGATTACAGAGCACAATCTTCATTCCTCTCTACACTAAATCACAATTCGAACTCATCCTCAAGCTTCAGCTGCTCGGCTGCAGCCTCTTCCTCCTCATCATCAATCACAAAGTACGGGTTGTGTGCCTCCGGCTTGAACTTGTACCCGGTAAACACGTAGAAAGCAAGCGTGGCCAACTCTGCGGCAACCACACTGGTCCAAAGGTACCGGTATGAAGTGATAGTCTCCAATGCATAAACTACAACCCGTGTAAAGTAAATGTAGCATATAACCACAATGTAGTACTGCCTAAACAAAGTCAACTTCATCAAATTCACAGCAGCTTTGCCATCAGTCCTAGCAGCCTCACGCAAGTTCTTAATAGACCACACAATCGGAAACAAGACAGCACAGCAACAAACAACATCTACAAGCAAAAACACCTGCTTCCAAGTAACCCAATCATGCCCAAAAGGCCCAGTCTCGTCAATCACAACCTGGGCAATGTTGGCTATGACCTGAAGCGGAATCACAATCATCAAAACCTTCTTCTCCTTGTCTTGCAAAAAGGGTTTCAAAAACGACCACCCAGTTCCAATCAGAACGATGAGAGTGAACAACATGACACCCTTTAAGAAGCTGAAGATGTAGAACAACACATCCCAGCCATGAGCGCTACCAGTGCGCTTGATATACGACTTGTCCTCAGCCTCACAGAGCAAGTTGAAAGTTTTGAGAATTATAACAGCGAGCATAAAGAAATGGATTCCAAAAACGGTAAGTCGTTTCTTATAGAGCACGAAGATCCACAAACCGGCAAGAGCAGCGTAGACTAAAGAGAAGAAGAAGTAAACCCTAGGGAGAATTGTTTTACCGGCGGAGAGATAATCGCGGCGGTTTTCCTTCCCTTCGAGGTTGTACATGGCCGATTTGACGTCCATGGAGACCTTGACCTGCTGAAGGCAGTTGGCGAAGAGAAGCGTGTACTGATCGGCGTCGGTCTCGGAGAAGACGGTGGAGAATTCATGGCCGCCTTTGAGAGAGTCGAAGGTGTAGACGCGCTTGACGAGGTTCGAATCGAGCGCGCACCGTACATCGCCTTCTTCGAGCTGCTGGAAGACATGGATCCAGGAGTCTCGGGTACAGAGAAAGAACCCGACTTTGGAGAGGTCTGGATTCGGGTTGGGTTGATCCGAGAGGGCGATTTTGGAGACGTTGAGCTCGAGGCGGCCTTTGTGGGTGAAGCCGAACTCGTCGAAGGGGATGATGGGTCGCCAGTCGGATCGGACAGAGGAGGACCGGATCTCGGCGGAGCAGATAGAGAAGAAAGTGGTGAGGAGAGAGAGGAGGAGGATGGGGAAGGGGCGAGGAGCGAACGACATCGTTTTGGGGTCTGGAATTTGGGGCAAAACGATCAGATCTGTCGCTGCAACTCTCTCTCTCTCTCTCTCTGAGTTTATTGCTGAGATTTATTCGTCGTTGGAGAAGAAGAAGAAGAAGAAGAAGATGAAGATTTTGGATGTTTCATTGTAACTACCGACTGCCCAACTCGCGGGTATAAAAATGGGGAAATGACCATTTTGTTTCTTGTTCTGTTTTCTCTCTCTTTCTTTTTCCTTTTTTTAAATATATATTTTTAATTTCTGCCTTTTATGGAGATTACGAATTTGGGCGCGGATTTTTGAGTAATTACGTGGTTGCCTTATTCGTTGCGATTTATTTTCCATAAATTTTTAAGCTGAAGATTTGTTTTCATAAGCAGCTTCCGATGGATTCATAAGGGAACGATTAGATTTCTTCTGGTTTTATCGAATGTATGTTTTATATAGATCACTTGATGCATATGTTAACTTTAGATTCATTTCACTTCATCATTAACACCTTTCCCTAATCTAATTATTCATTTCTAGAAATTTAATATGACTATAATTTTTTTTTAATATTAATTAATTTTCCATAATTCATACAGGTTACTAGATGCGTTTTTAAATTCATGACATTCGGGGTACCAAATCAGTAGACTATTTTTAAGTCGGGGTTGATTAGGGTTATAAACTCAATTTAAGGGTGATAATATAGAAATCATAAAGTTATAGATGACGATAAAAAATTATCGACCCACGCTTCATTTGGTGACTCTAAAAAGATGATTTGATGTTCTACTCTTCAAAATTAAGTTTCTTTCCTTCAAAATTAAGTTTCTTTCATATTGTTTTATACCTTTAGTGATTGGAGCGAAAGTGGGAGTAAGTTTAAGAGCTTAAAAAAATGATGCTTGGGATGTGGACTTCCAAATAGTCATTCTATATCAAGGCAAACTAGTCTTTTCATATTTAATTTTTTGGGAATGCTCTCAATCCAATTGTAAATTAAGAACATTTTCCAGCCTACCCTTAAACTATGTGCCACAGCTCATGGAAATGCCAATGGCACAACATTTGGACTCCGATTTGCCCTCTAAACAACTAATTAACACGATACTAAAGTTTCACCTTTCAATCTACTACTCATACAACTCTTCAATTATCTCCAAATCCACTTTCCTCTAATTTTTTTTTTTTTTTTTTTTTTATAAAAACTTTAGAGGTTAATAGAAGTTGGAGCTAATTTGGGTTGGTGTTGGCAGAGAAGAAAGCAAGAGCCCCAACAATTGGTGCATTGATGTAAGTGGCTGGCTCAGATTGCTGATAGTTGTTCCTGTCATCAGAGAAGCTGTCTTTGCTATCAGGTCCACCAACAATGGCTCCAACAAGCACATTTGGGTTGGGTGATCCAGAATTCAGATATTGAAATCCATTGTTGCAGCTAATGCGCTCTGGGTGTTCATGCACAGATGGCAGAGAAGAGCCTCTGTGGTGTATGTGTAGTGGGTATTTCTTCCCAAACCCTACCATGTATGAAATCTTTGCTGGGTTGTTACCAAGTATGTAGTCAACCTGCTTCTTTGCCTCTGAGATCAGGGTTTCTGCTGTGACTTTTGAGGAGCCACATGTAGCCACTCCTCCATTTGTTCTAAGATACTTTGCATATGTGAGTAGGAGGAGTGTTGTGGAAGTAACATACTGGAGATTGCTCTCACTTGCTTTGTAGAGAAGTCCTCCTGTAAACCATTTCGATTAAATGTGCAACGATGTAGTTTTGGATGTAAGCACAATATCAGGGCGAAAAAGATAGAAGGGTAGGTTACCAGGGGTATATTGGGCCTGGAAATTAGATGTTCCAGGAAGTAAGGAGCATATGTAGTTGTCTGAATGTGCTTTGTATAACTGGAATTCCTCATTGTTTTTCTCTAGAAAGTTCTGTACCAAAATCCAAATAATTATAAGTAATTTGACCTGTTAAGATTTTTCTGGTGTGACTATGAGAATAAAATAAACCTTGGAAAGAAGGACTTTTGTTCCAGGTCTCTTGTCATCCCAACTAAAGGAGAAACCATCATCATCTGCACCCAAGATGTGGCCATTGGACTTGATGTAAGCCAAGTATGAACTGTTCTGAGAGGCTCTATGGATCCATGAAGCACCCCACAGAAGCTCATCCTAATCAGAACAATTGGGATCATTAGGAACCTTTAATGGATTAAAACAAAGGAAATTAGAAGCAAATTATGTTATGCCTTTGGCTTACATGGTATCCTGAGTATGAGCAGTAAAAAGGGCAGACCACTGAGCCTATAGAGTCACTGTAAGAACCTCTGTACCTGTCTGCAAAATCAAACACCTGCATGGTGATCAAAATTCAAAATTAACTTCCTTGTAAATAATGAAGTGGTGTGAAGGTGGAAAAACTGTTAAAAAATGAATTAACTTTTGTGTTAGGTGTTTACTTTCATGGCTGTGTGAAGCAATTTTCCAGAGTAAGAAGGGTCAGAGTCTTTGAACACTATGGAAGCTGCAGCCAATGCAGCAGCAGTCTCTGCTGCTACATCTGATCCTGGATTTTGAGTCGACACCTTGTACACATTGCGCGGAGTATCCATATCTTCAGGCCTCTCCCAGCACTGGTGGTCCGCGTTTGGATCTGCCACCTGCACCACCAAAACATGTGACTCTCAGGACTTCTCTTCAGCTTGAAAACAAATGTCATTAATAATAGTCATTCTTCTCTAGCTCTCATTTTTGTGTAACCAATTTATAATTTTGTTTCTCTCACTTGGACATATAAGGCTCCAGGGGTTGAAGTGGCTGCTTTTAGAAGATAATCTGTGCTCCAACGTATGGCATCCTTGGCATTCTCAATCTGGTTATGCATTGAGTCACCAAACTCAATGACACTCCATGCAAGTAATGTGGTTGTGAAGGCCATTGGCAGGCCAAACTTGACATTATCTCCAGCATCATAGTAGCCCCCTACTAGGTCCACCTGAAAAATTCAAGTCACACCCAAGTAACATCTTAGACCTTAGTATCATTTTATTTTGCAAAATGACAAAATATACAGTAGTTGAAAAAAATTAAGTTAATTAGTACATGGTATGAGGAGCCATCAGACAAGCCAGAATTTGCCCTCCAAGTGGCACGCTGGTTCGCCGGCAATTTCCCGGATCTCTGGCCCTCAAAGAAGAGGATGGACTTCTCAAGAGCATCTGAGTAGTCTTGAGGAGTGAAGGCAGAGCAGCATAAACTGAGCAAACAAAGTGTTAAGCCTAGAACTTGTGTCACTAAAGAAAATGTGGCAGCATAAGCCATTTTACAACCAATTTCTTCCTCAATCCTAAGCCTCTTCAGTGCTATAGCAGCAGAGACCTAATTAAGATAGGGTGGTGGGTTTGAAATGTGTTGAGGCAAAAGACTTCAATTTATAGGCAGTGAGAAAGAAGAAGGAAGTTGGTTTGTTCGGTTGGTCGTTGGGAGAGAGAGAGAGAGAGAGAGAGAGAGAGAGAGAGAGAGAGAGGTGTCATGCTTGTCACGGGATCAAATGCGCCAAAATGGGACATTAGGGTTGTGAAGATAAAACACAGAATGATACAAAGTTACAAACTTTATCCTTTGCTATTGGATATTATGACAACTGAAAAGTCACCAAACAGAGACAAAAAGACGCAAAACAGAGCATAATCTTCACATGGTTCCAAAAAAACTTTATTAAAAAAAAACTTCTGTTTCTATTCTTCATGAGTTTTGCAATCAGCACACAGAGAAGCGCTTAGTACTGTTAAATCATGCCAAAAGTCTTGAACAAAAAGCGAAATTTACGTGAAGCCAAATTGGGTTTAAATTAGAGGCATGGTTGGACTTTGGATGCCACAATTTAAGGCGTGTGATGGAGGTTGTAGAAGAAAATGTGATTTGTCTGTAGCAGCAAAGTCACGGATTGTTAGAATGGATGGATAAAGCAAATCACATGGGCCGCCAAAGCTAAAAAAAAGTTCGAAGGATTTAAAATGAGGAAGAAGAAGAAGAAGAAGGAAGGCAAAAAGAAAAAAGAGGTGGTGGGTTTTTTCCAACTTGCATGAGCGGTTTTATTAGTTAAAGGCCCTAATGCTGTAGCCATAAATTCCACCTATCTCATGTGATTGGGACTTACAGTGACGTCCTAGAGTCTTACATTTTTGGTCAAGAGTTTTAAATTTTATTTTATTTTTGGGTTGGAAAAGCACCAAATGATTTGATGATTGCATCATAGAGCACAAATTAAGGGGTTTGAGGTTACTTGTTTTCTTGGACTCTCAGATTTCCCCAACATTTTCTAAGGAATGAAAGGAACATCAATATGGCAATGACAGATTTTGCCAATTGCAAGAGCTAAAACTTAATCCCTTTTTTCATGTGCCCAATGGTGAAAGCCTGAAAGGCAGGCTGAATTTCAGCAGCATCAAGTGCTTGCATATTTCTTGCAGTTGAGCTACAAACTCAGCTCATCCTTGCCAAATTTTTGCATCAGAAACTTTATATCAAGCGCGGGGCAGGTCATCTTATCTGTTTTGCTTATTTTACCAATTAGCTTGATTTCCTACTCTTTGGAGGAGGTATGCTGGCCTCACAAGTATATGCAAAATGAATGAACTTGTTGTCAAACATGTGACTTTATTGAAGGTTTCTCAATTCACAGGACCACTTGATAAAACCTCAGGGAGCGGAGAAGATAATCTCTCTTCCATACACCATAAAAAGCGAACCAAAACTCAAATTCAGTCTATTAGACACATTGTTGGTTCCTAGGTTCTCCAAAATGAGATATGACCTAGGGCTTATAAAGAGTGATATATTGTCTTTAATTTTACAAACAAATTCTCTCTTCTGTCATGAGATATAAATTTTCAGCCTAATAGGCATATGGTAACTTCCACTTTCGCCATGTTCAACACGCATAAAAGATATGTACTGCAGTTGAACTGTAAGATGGATGGGACATATGAACTTGAAATCTGTACTTGAACTATGAATAACGGAGGAGTATCTTTCAAGCTTGTAATTTTGGACAGACACTGGAGCTGGGAGTTGCAATGGAACCTGCAGATAAACGCATAGCTAGAAATCAGGAATATATATCTCCATTGATCACATAATATACAAGCTCTACAAACTTACATATATCAGTAAAACATGGTTGTTTGGACACTGGATCCTCTTCAAATGGTGGTGGAACTTGGCCATACACCATTTCACAACTCATATCTTCAAAATCTGAGCATAGAAAGAATGGGGATAAGACAAGAAGTACAAGTTTATTAATATAATTACTGCACAAGGAAATCCAATTCAGAAAGCTCTGTTTTCTACTTGGAATGTGTTTGGTCAAACTTATATAAGAATTCCAGCCTTAAAGTCTGATTTTTGTGCATAATTAAACCAAGATAATGAAACATACTTGGAATCATGGTTAAGGGAAGCCCAAATTCATTGGTGAAGAAATCTTGAGTAGGAAACTTGCACATATTCACACACATTCCAACACACCCACTGTTCTCCAGGTACCTAGATCAGGAAGAATGCCAAAGTTAGAAAATTAGTGATTGGCTGTGTTTTCAGTCATGTCATCTATCAAAATTGTTTCCATTTAAGAACCCTACTTCATGTAGTTTTATCTTTGCAGCTCCTCAAAAGGAAATTTCTTTATGTATGTTAACTTGACAAATTTATATTCAATTTGGACATCATGAAATATGGATCCCACCTGCATTTCTTTATATGGACTCCACTTCTTTGCTTCACCCCATTTATCTCAACTTCTACAACCTGGTGGATGCCCATAAATTAGTGTATCACAACAAGTAAGTCCAAAAGGAAGCTACAAATGAAACATCATATTTAGCTTGCACAACAGAAAAACCAAATAATTTCAGATATTTGACATTGACCAAAACCAAATTAATCTTTTAAAAGGTTGAAAAGATGAGCAATTTCTGATTTTGTGACAAAGCACCACTCATGCTATACAGTATAGACTCTATCTAGCCATAGCTAAGAGGAGTAAAAGTATAATTACCTCAGAAGGCCCAACCAACCAGTGGAAGAAAGGCACTGTTAATGCAGCATTGAATTCAGCTGCCCATTTTGTTGGTGGAAACAATTTCCTAAACTGCAAAGATAACAAGTCAAATAACTATTCAATTCATCCATACAACAGAACAAACCAAACCCCCATCCCTTCATGTGCTGCAAAATTATACCCAATTGCCAACAAATTAACCACTAAGACCAAACATTAGAGAAGTGAGAATTAATGGTCTATTATTATCCACCTGAGCAGGCGCACCTGGAGGCAGCATAGACAAGAGCACCTCTCGAACTACTTGCTGCTGCTGAACTCTAGACCTCCCCTGCATCACTCTCTTAGAGACATCCACAAAGCTCTCATAGTCATATTCCCACCATGCCTTCTCCTTAGTCTCAGTCCTGGCCTTCACTGGAGCTGCAAACTTCTTCATTTTGCGAGCAAACAGTGTCATAAATCCCTTCTCAAAAAACCCATCATTGTACTTGGTCTTTTGTCCCATGGGAGCTGGCTCTCCTGATGGCTCTGCAATCCCACATCGGATGGGATAACCAGTACTGCCAGGTCTACATAATAACATGTGTTTAGGGGTAGAAAATTGGACAGGTTGAAGGCTTAGAACCACCATGAAATCAATCACTATAATTCTGGTGCAAAGAAAACAAAGAAGAAGAAGGGATTTAAATGCTCAGCTGGGTGTCTTCTTTAGTATGAATGTGGAGAGCTGAGAAATACAAATGCAACAACTCAAAATGCATGACACAGAGTTTAATGGGGTTTTGTTCATACAACATACCTGAACAACTTACCAAATGCTAGCTAAATGGTATATGATTGGTTGAGTTTTGCTTTGTTTGCTTAGAAATAATTATGACCACACATGCCTTTCTTGGAAGAAATTACTGCCTCTATCTATTCCGTTACTATTCATTGGTTCCTCTAAATTATGAAATTATGAGAAAATCCCAGTTCACCATTATCTATTTTAATTGGTTTATTATTATCAAACTTTGTAGATTCAGTGAGGACATGTAGACTGAGAACTGAATGGCCGGTCCCAGTTTTCTGAGGTTCTGGAGAGCCTGTGAGGTTGATATTGAATAAGCTTTAAGTCATGGTGGGGTGGATTTGAGGCTAGGCAAATGCCACGCCTGTAGACTGTAATCTTTAGACATTGACAGATAAGAATCTCAGAATCTACTTTATATTTTGCATCTACAGGGCCTTGGCCCAAGCAAGTTCATAATATTTGCAAAAATAATCTGTATTATTCGCAGTGCCAGGCCCAATATGAGATTAAAAAGCCTGTATTTGACTCCATAGAAGTTTAATCAATAATGACCTTGTTTAGCAAAGAACCCACTAGTATAGTGATTTGGTTCGAGTCCTAGCATCTGTGTAGTATATGCAAGTTTAGTATGCTATCGTCCATCTTAATAAATGATGTCTTTAAAAAAAAAGGGCCTTGTTTGAAAATTTATTTGTGCACATGCTTTGTGGATGGGTCTTGTAACCAATATTGAATAATCAACCATTATACAAATTTTCAATTCACCACTAATGGGTTATAGCTCAGTTGGTTGAGCTATTTCATCTTCATCAATGTAGGCAGAGATTTGAAACCCCCTAGACATCCAATAATAAAAGAAATTCAATTCACCCTGCAGAAGCAAATACATTCAAGTTTCTCTCCGTCTTCATATTTTATTTAAGTGATAGATAACAACACAAAGTTGCTTTCCAGTTATGAGTCACGCAATACTAATACTAAAATTGCAGAATTTTTACTTCTGCATTTTTGGTATTTTCTTCTGACAAATTTTCAAGAAACAAGGCAAAGAAAAGGACATTGCAATGGCCACTGGCTTGAGGCTTGGCCTTGAGCTCTCCGTGGTAGTTTTCTAACAGAGCAGGCCATTTTGATTTTGTTGTGAGCAGTCGAAGAAACATGCCATTGCAGGCTCGTTGGCCATAAAGTTTGAATTAATGTTCGTATTGATGTGCTTATAAATTATAACATTGCATATATTTTTTTATACAAACATTTTATACAAATAATATTGGACGAGGAGGACATAGAATATAGAACCTCAAGTGTAAGAGTAACAACAACAAAAAATGGAAAATAAAAGTGGCATTTGCATATGATGGTGGCTAAGTGGCATTTGCATGGCAGCAATTTGTTATGTTTTTTCATTATTTCCCCTTTAAGCATGATTTTATAAGTTTGTAGATAGATTTGTTGTGTTATCATTGTTAGAAAATGTATGATAACTTCGGAAAGCCCCGGGCCAAATGAAAATATGCAAAAAGAAATGAAAGAATAAATTCTTTTTTACGTTTTTTCCCAGGCGCCTGGCAGAAAAGAATTGGGGTTAAAGATACAATTGACATGTCTTGATTTTGGTTTATTAATCCTATTAGTTAAAACACCCGGCACCAGGGGCGGATCCATGTTGGGACAAGAGGGGTCAGACGACCTCTTGGAAGTCTGGAAAATTGGCAACGGAGTCCATGGAAGCCCCCTTGGACCCAGGCTGGAAGCCCCCTTGTATGCACACAATGTGCTCGACGAAATGCCCCAACGAAATCCCCTTTGTAGCTGCGCAGCAACGCTGCGCGTAATTTTTTTTAAAAACTGCCTTGCCAAACGACGTCGTTTGGTCAAGGCTCAGTCAAAATTTTTTTTAATTGACCTGGCCTCAAAACGACGTCGTTTTGGGCCAGGTTTAAAAAAAACAAAAAAAAAAAAAAAAAAAAACAGAACAACACACACGCACAGCACTGCACAGATTCATTTTCTCCTTCATTCCCAATTCCACAGCAGCCCCTCTCTTCCCATCCTCTCAAACCCTAACCTCCCAACCTCCCAACCTTGGACAACCTCCATCAACTCTTCACCGGTGGCCCAGTGCCGATCACCACCACCTTCTACCGCCGTCCGCCGCCCATTTTTTAAACTACAAGTAAGTAAGCATGGAAAATCTGAAATTAATAATTATAGTGATAAAAATTATATTGTTGATATTGATTTTTTTTTTATGTAATGAAATTTATGGATATAAATCATATTGATTGATTGAGTTTATGCTTGAAATTTATGGATATGATTCATGTTGATATTTTTTTTTATGTAATTAAATTTATGGATATGAATCATAGTGATAATCATATTAATGTAGATTGATTGAGTTTATGTTTGATTGATAATATGAATTGATTGGGTATATTAAATATTGATTGCTATTTGATATGATAATTTGGTATATTAAACATTGATTTATATGGGTTTAGGGAGTATATTGAATATTGAGAGTGGGTTATTGAAATTTTCATATTCATATGATAATTTGGATAAAAATTAATGATTGATTGAATTAATTGATTTGTAGATTTATGGAACGATTCTTTAAAAGAAAATTATCTACGGATAGTTCTTCTCTGTCTAATCCGGGTAGTTCAAATGCAAGACCAATTGAAGTAGATGAGATCTTAGCTAATCTTCAAGCAGACCCTGGACTAAGAACTCGAATGGCGGATTATAGTCCTAATATTCGGGATGAGATCCGAAGAGCATATCTACAAAAGGGACCTTGTCAACCTAGAAGTTATAAATTCCCACAAACTAATCAATCAGGAATTAATAGACGCTTCATTGCTCATTGGTTTGATGATCATGATTGGTTGGAATATAGTATTGCTAAAGATGCTGCGTTTTGTCTTCATTGTTATCTCTTCAAATCTAATTTTGATCAAGTGGGTGGTGATGCATTCACTGGGGTAGGCTTCAATAATTGGAAGAAGGCGAAAGAAAGATTTAACCTTCATATTGGACCGGTTGGTAGTGTTCACAACCAAGCTAGAGAAGTTGCTTACAATTTGATGCATCAAACTACACACATTGAAACAATTGTGATCAAGCAAACAAGCCAAGCTCGCACGGCTTATCGCACTTGCTTGAATGCATCACTTAAGTGCACTAGGTATTTGTTGCGGCAAGGGCTTTCTTTTCGTGGTCATGATGAAAGTGCACAATCAAGTAATAAAGGGAATTATTTAGAGCTCTTGCAATTTCTTGCGGATCATGATGAAAAAGTTAAGGCCGTTGTGTTGGAAAATGCTCCGGGAAATTTAAAGTTAATAGCTCCTTCAATTCAAAAAGATCTTGTCAATTCTTGTGCCAAAGAAACCATTGATCTTATCTTGAGTGATGTAAAAGATAGATATTTTTCAATAATGGTGGATGAAGCACGTGATGTTTCAATAAAGGAGCAAATGGCGATGGTGTTGCGTTATGTGAATGACAAAGGACAAATAATTGAAAGGTTTGTGGGGGTTCAACATGTAACCGACACTACTTCAAGTGCACTAAAGGAAGCAATTGATGAATTCTTTTCTTCCGCGAATTTGAGCTTTTCCAAGCTACGAGGACAAGGTTATGATGGAGCTAGCAATATGAGAGGTGAGTTCAATGGCCTTAAGACAAAGATTTTGAGAGAACAACCTTGTGCATTTTATGTTCATTGCTTTGCTCATCAACTTCAACTAGCTCTTGTTGCGGTAGCAAAGAAAAACATTGATGTCAACTCTTTTTTCACAACGGCTAATAGTTTGGTTAATGTTGTTGGAGCATCTTGTAAGCGTCGCGATGCACTTAGAGCACAATACCAAGAAGAGCTTGTAAGAGCTTTTGAAGATGATTGTCTTATAACGGGGCGGGGCTTAAATCAAGAAAGGACTCTCATACGTGCCGGCGATACACGATGGAACTCACATTATGGTACGTTGATTAGTATCATTTCTATGTTTCCATCTGTGGTGAATGTGCTTCAAATGATTGTTGATGATAATCCTAATGATAGTTCGGGTGAAGCCTATAAGTTATGGAGAGAAATACAATCTTTTGAGTTTGTGTTTCACTTATTTGTAATGAAAGCTATATTGGGAATAACAAACACTTTGTCTCTAGCATGGCAAAAGAAAGATCAAGACATTGTGAGTGCAATGAATTTAGTGAAAACATGCAAGGAAAACCTGCAGTTGATGAGGGATAATGAGTTTGAAGAATTGGTTGAGCAAGCATCCTCGTTTTGTTACAAACATGATATTATAGTTCCTACCATGGATGAGGAATATGTAATTCCAGGGAGATCACGGCGTAATGCTCCAAATGAAGACAAATTATCATCGTTATCGTGTGGAGATCTTTATTCATGTAATTGATGGGCAACTTGCGGAGTTAAATGATCGCTTCAACGAGGTAAGTACTGAGTTACTTACTTGTTTGGCATGCTTGAGTCCAAAAAATAACTTTGTGGCTTTTGACAAACGAAAGCTAGTTCGTCTTGCTCAATTTTATCCTTATGATTTTTCGGATAGAGACTTATTGATGCTTGAAGATCAACTTGGTGTTTATGTTCATCATATGCGTTCGAGTAGTGATTTTTCTCAATTGGAAGGGATAAGTAGTCTTGCGGAAAAAATGGTGGAGAAAGGAATGCATGAAATATTTCCTTTTGTGTATTTGCTTCTTACGTTGGCTTTGGTTTTACCGGTTGCAACTGCATCAGTGGAGAGGGCATTTTTCGCTATGAATATTATTAAAAATCCACTTCGCAACAGAATGGGAGATCAATGGTTGAATGATAGCTTGATTGTTTACATTGAGAGAGATGTTTTTGCTTGTATTGATAACGAAATTATAATGCAACGTTTTCAGAATATGAAAACTCGTCGTGGACAATTGTAACTTGTATTATTGGTTTTGTTATGAATTATGAATGGAAGTACTATCTGTTGAACGGAAAATTTTCACAAAAAAAACAATTAGCCAAGAGTTTGACTTGGTTTAGAATTGAATTTGTTTTGTCCCTGCAATCTTATCAAGAAAAACATTTAAAAAATAAAATAGATGTATTGCAGTGGTTTCGAAACACCAAGAGATAAGTATCTCAGTTGAGAAGTGGTCATCAGCTGGAATTCAAACTCATCATAAGATAGCCTCTATAAGGGGCATGACACGAGGGGAAAAAGAAAAGGAAAAAAAACGCAGGGAGGAGAACAGCAGGAGCACAGAAAAAGAGCAGAAAGGAGAACAGTCATAGCAAGAAGAAAAATTAGCAAGCAGCCTTGAGAAAGGAAAGAGCCATTTCAAGGTAAAAAGATTAGTTCCATGGCACCATTTTCTGATTTTTTGCTCAAGATTTCAGGTTCCATTCAACTCAAGGGTTCCTGACCATGATGATTTCTATCATCATAAAAAGGTCCACATAAATTCTTGGCTATGATGATTGAAATCATCATGACCAAGGAAGAATCTCTCCGAGGCTTGGCTCCGCTCAAAGAACTCCAGCAGTGTTTTCAAGTTTGCCTTACATGATGATTTCAATCATCATGTTTTATGGCAGATTCTATTCCATCATGCACCACCAAATAAGCTCTTCCAGGAGCAAAGAATCCCTCAAATCATGGATGTAGAGATGAACCCACCATGGGATCAAAATCAAAAGAGAGAAGGCTTGTATGAAGCATCCGAAACCAAAAGGGGCGCACGGCAATTGAATTGCCTCCCTATGGGCAGCTGCCGCCAGCAAGTCAACAAAGAAGAAAAAAAGACAAAAAGAGAAGGAGAAGAGAGCCAGCGGAGGGAGAGGTAATGGAGCAAAAGAAAATGGTGGGTTTGCTTCTTGTGTTTTGCTGCAAAGAGGAGTTGAAAAATAAAATAAAGGGGGGGCTGTGACGCACAGCCCTCCCTCCCTCTGTTGGTTTGCTTTGATCGAAAAAAAAGGAGTAAGGAAGAAGAAATAATGGAGTAAAAAATGGTGGCTGACTTTGTTCTTGTGTTTTGTTTGCAAAGAGACAAAACAAGGGACATAAAAAAGGTGATGGAATAAAAAAAAGGGGGGCTGTATCGCACAGCCCCTCCTCCCCCTCTTGAATGTTTCTTTGGTTTATTATGACTGGAAATTGAGTAAAAGAAATGGATATGAGCAGTGGTAAAAGTACAGCAATAGCAAACAAAAAAAGAGGAGCTGGCAAAGCAAGTACCACAAGTTCTTTCTTGGGTTTCTGAAGCAAAATGACAGATGGTTTCCTCCACCAAACTCCAAAGCCTTCAAGCTGGCAGCACAGCCTCTACATACAAAAGAGAAGACAAGAGGTCAGAAACATGGAAACAGACAAAAGAAAAAATCAAAAAAAAAAAAAGGAGTTCAAGGGGTGGGTTACCACGTGAAAGGCAAGATGATTTCTCTTTCCCTTTGTCTTGGGTTATTGACCTTGGGAAGGTTACAGCACACAAAGGACAATAAGAGAAGTTGTCTCTTTTGGTTCCAAGTCAGCCCGGAAGCATCCAATTAATTGGAGGCTCTTCAATTGCTACTGCTATTGCTGCCCATGCCAAAAAAATCCTAGTTAGTTCAATCAATAAATAAAATAAAAGAGAAGAACTAAGGAATGGCATGTGGGTTACCACGTGAAATCCTCTTCTGTTTGATGGTGCAACAGGTGGCTTGAGCAAAGCTATGTGCTGGTCTGGAGAAGCGAACGAAGAATAATGTTAAGACTTTCGTTTTGTGGCTGTTTGCTGGTGCACACATGTTGTCCTTTTTATAAGGAAGACAACCCAATCCTATGTGGACAAGAAGTTTACTTCACTGGATGATCCACCAGTTCCAAATCAATAAGGAGTTTAATCCATACTTCACTTGGAGAAGGATTTCTATCCCTTGGGTGTCTTGATCAAATTAAAAGGCATTTACTTTTGGCACCAAGCCGAAAAGAACCAGCTGGATAAGGCACACAAATATCATTTTTTTTTGTGATAACAATGATCCACCATCAAGAAAAAGGCTAGTTCCCTTTGCAGACTTGTGGAAGTCAAGAAATGCTACTCGTCATATGGGGTGGAGGAAAGCCTCAAGACAACCAACTTGTTCAAACCACTGATGTTGCTGTAGCAATTAAAAGAAAGGGGTGGCTCATATGATTCCTAAGTCTTTATGGCCTCTAAGACAAGAATTGCAGCTGAAGACAAATATTTTAAATAAATAAATAAAAAAATGCAAAGATTTCTTTGTGGTGGAAAAATGTACCACGTAAAGGCTTGAAGACAATATTATTGTACAGGGAGCTTGAGGCTCCAGAGGACAATATTCTTTGTGGTGGAAAAAGCTCCCATCGCGTCCCACTCCTTCTCAATTCCACTGCAAATTTTGAGAAACAGCAGGAAACAGTTGTTGAACTCAACAAAACAATCAATGCGACGCTGCAAGGGATTAAGTGCATCCTTAAGCTAGACGAACTTTCTGCACATATTGATCCAAACCATGCATCATTGAAGAGTGCAAAAAAGGATGTCCCAATAGATACATATTGGTCAATCTTAACCATCGTATCTTGCGCCACGGAGGTCTTCTATCTTACTAGAGATGAAGAGAAGCCACAAGCTGTTTCAATTCTATCCCACTTTGTTACCCAAGAATCAACGACATCCTAGCCAAGTTTAAGAGACTGCTTACAATCTGTCAAAAAGAAATAGATGAGCCAAAGATCTATAGGAAGCTCCTGAAACATGTAGCCCATGCCAATGACAAACGGAAGGAAAAATCAAGCCACAAGAGTAGCTGGCTTGTACCGACGTCAAGAAGTCAAAGACGATAGAAAAATAGTCAGAGGCGTGATTGTTTGAGAGGGCCCATTCTTTGTAAATGTCCACTAAGCTCAGCAATATGCTTTATAATATAAAACAAGCATTGAGCTTCACACAGATAGAAGACAAAGTGAAGGTTTGAAACCAAGGCCTTTTCAAGTCCCTCACATTACTTTTGGTTACTACAACAAATGAAAACAAAGTGTCCAGGCGCTTGTGCTCCTTTATATTCCAAGGGACGAAGACGTGAGTTCACTACTTGCAGTACCAAGTTATGCAAGCAAGGGCACAAAAGTGTCAGCAAGGGTTCGCGATAACTAAATCAATTGACGGTCAAGAAGGCTCAATAAAATGCTTACGGCATTCGGGTCAATCTGCCTCAATTCTCAAATGCAAGATGGCTACTAAACATACTCACAAAATCCCAACAAGAAATATGGGAATCAATCACTGTGGCAAAAGTTACCGAATGGGCATCAATATGGATTAACGGGTTTGTCAATCACAAGAGCCCATTAATCTCAAGTCCTCCAAATCATGTATGGATACAAATGCATGTGTCAATGATCAAATTAAATTAGTGGGTTCATCAAAATTACCCATTAGTTTTCTTTGATATTGACAATATAAAAAATGGTACAAAACCATTCCATTATTTCTCATGGGTCATCTACCCATGCAAATTCCAATGAGATTAATTTCAAATCTCTCAAACACAAATTTTCAATTAGTGGGCTACACTTACCCATTAATTTCTAATTCTTCTCATGGGTCATCTACCCATGAAAATTCAAATGAGATTAAATTCAAATTTCTCAAACACAAATTCTCAATTAGTGGGCCACACTTACCCATTAATTCTCAAATTTTGGAACTACGTCGGTTTGATCCCGTCAAGGGTACGTAGGCAGTCTAACATCCCAATAGACGCAACCGCAATCAAATTTAAATCTGGTTTATCTTAACCAAATTTTGCCAAAACACTTTCCCAAACGCAATTGTCAATGCTTAGGAAAAATTAATGGGATAATTAAAATTACTCATTATTTTTCTTGGACATTGACAACAACGAAAGTGGTACAAAACCATCCAATTTTCCATGGGTCATCTACCCATGAAAACTCTAATGAGATTAAATCCAAGTCTCTCAAACAGAAATTCTCAATTAGTGGGCCACACTTACCCGTTAATTTCCAAATTCCGAACTACGTTGGTTTGATCCCTTTGAAAGGGTACGTAGGCAATCTAGAGATTCAATCTAGATGCAACCATCCCAAATGCAATCCCATATCGAATCCCTGGTTTATTCAGCTAAATTCACTCAAACACTTCTCAATACAATTCAAATCAAATTTCCCTCGCAATGAGTCATTTATTCATTGCGATTCTTTGAACTACGAGTGGCTTGATTCCCGCAAGGGATACGTAGGCATCCTGAGGTTGGACTTGGGAGCAGTTGCAAAATCAAACACACACGTTCTGTTTCTTTATGATGGAATCAAAGGGTGTTCCCTTGAAGCAAGGGATTGTAATTAAGAGACTTGCGTCTCGAATGGGTCGAACCTAAAACAATAAAACCCCGTTATTTAATTAGTGGTGGTGAAATTATATTAGGAGGATCACATTTTCCTTCAACACTATCTTTCTATCTTTTTAGCATTATTTTCTTTGTATAAAAATTTCAGAACTTTTACACTAAGCCCCCTTGGCTACATAATCCTGGATCCGCCACTGCCCGGCACCCTTCTATAGTGCATGCATGTCTTGATTTTGTCTTGATTTTCAGAATCTACTTTCATTTATATTTTGCATCTACTGGCTGGCAGGGCCTTGGGGGCCTTGGCCCAAGCAAGTTCATAATATTTGGAAAAATAATCTGTATTATTAGCAGTCTCAGGCCCAATATGAGATTTAAAATATGTTGGCCTTTTATTTGGCCCTATAGAAATTTAAAACCAATACTTTCCCAAGGCCTACTTGGCTGCATTG
Source organism: Prunus persica (assembly GCF_000346465.2). Classification (NCBI taxonomy): domain Eukaryota; kingdom Viridiplantae; phylum Streptophyta; class Magnoliopsida; order Rosales; family Rosaceae; genus Prunus; species Prunus persica. Next base: position 12,647,462 of record NC_034013.1, on the reverse strand, counting down.
TTAACAAAGACCATATGCAGCACAACTGCATAACCGCAGACTGGACCCAGAATTGGCATCTCATAATACCCAAACATCTTTCAATTTGCCTTCAATTTTAATAAAATTCAATGTTTTATTAATTATTAAAGTTATACACATCAAACCCGAAAAACCAAAAAGAAAAAAGAAAAAACCTCTAGTAATTTATCTTGGTTTTCATACTATCTCAGAGCATTGGGAAGGAAACAGTGTATATATACAACAACATCATTGATTTGTGTGTTGCAAGTGTACATTTCCTCACAAACTTGAACTGTGGTTTGGATTTCCATTACTAGGTTCTTTAGCAGGTCAACAGGTCTGCAGATTGAGTATTAAAAATCATGCAGGGTCTGCATTTTGACTTATTAGTTTCATTTATGTGGTTGATGATGGTAGTTGGCAAACAGAATAAAATTGTAATGGAGGAAGAGCCATGCATGGTCAACCCCCTTAATTTCTTACAAAGAAATGTTTTTCTGATATTCATTGTTCAAAGGAATTGAATGGGGAAGATGGTGTTACAGAAGAGAAGCCAATTGTTTTCATTAATTTTCTTTTCTCAACTTCTAAAACATTTTCCTAGAAAACAAATTGCAAGATTGGCAGGGGGTTGACTTCTCCTTGGAGTTTATATCTGTGTCAGAAACTATTGCCAGAGTTGACCTTTGTAATTGAAGGCTGAAATCTGTTTTAAGAATGATGCTTCTTCCATCTTCTGTGTTTCTGCAACTTTAAATCTGTGTTTGGTCCTGCAAAGCTGGCCTCTTCATTTCTTCTGTTTTTTATTTTAGTTTTAGTTGGATCTCATTAAAGAACCAATAATCTGTTGTAAATTATTATGTCCCATAAGTACAACACCTATAAAACTTAAAGAATGAAACAGCCTTCATGATATTCATTCAATGATTTAATATTATGATCAAACATAAACATTTTAGTTCAATGCATTCCCTGCCTACATTGCAATTTCGGGCCAACATTTTGAAGTAGGTTATATATATATGTCACACTAGGAGTTATATTTGTAAAGCTCGCGGATGTTAATGGGATAGCTAACACTTTCATCCCCGTCAAGTAACCCCTTGGCTATGATCATATTTGCAGCTTCTGTAGGATGATATGCATCCCAGAACACATACTTCGACCGATCGGCACACAACGCAGTGCTTCTGTTTGTACCACTGCTCTTGAAGCAAATAAATGGTGGAAAGTACCCACCACAGCATGGCTCATTTGCATCCTCAAATCCTAGCAAAACCAAAAAATTATCAAACTCACTTCATAAGACAATAAAATGAATTAAAGGGTAGCTCTGGTTTTGAAAGCTGGTTACCATATTGATGATAATTTCCTATAATCTTCATGAAGATATCAAAGGAATTTGCATAAACAAAGATAGCTTCAGGACCCAATTCTTGATTTAGTTGATCCAAAACCCCATTCAGTTTGGTATTGTAGCCTTGGATCAACTCATTCACCACAGCAGAGCACTGTCCACTAGGTAATAATTTGATGGCACGAATAAAGGGTATGCATCCTAGTGGTCCAACTCCTACCACAATGAACTTTCTAGCTCCCAACAAGTGCAATCTCTTCACACAGAAACTTACATACATAATTAGATCAAAGAGATATCAAAATCGTAAGCTTAATTATTGTTTATTTTGGGCTAATTAAGCTCTGATTAGATGATTGGTTAAAGTTTGTACCTTGAGATGTATAGTCAAGTTAGAGACCATGAAGTCTTGGAACAAGTTAGGAGAGACTTTGCCATTACCAAAAACAGGTATGGTTGGTTGGAAATAGTTGAGGAAATCATTGGATCCAATAGTGACTGAGAAGATTGCCTTCTTTAGAAACTCCATTGTATTCTTCTCTCCCATTACTTTCACCATGTAACTTCTGCTGTGCTCAAAATTATTTACTTGCTCACGCAGAGGAACTCTTCCAATCTGTGTTCAATAATAATAACAAATCTGTGAGATTAATTTAAATGGGGTTGTGATTAAAGTTCCTAATTATAATTACTTACAAATAAAACCCCCGTTTCATCTAATATTCCAGAGGCTCCAGAAGCATAATTAATTCCTCCGAGGATTGAGTTGGCTTGAGCGTTTGGTGCTAGATAAGGTGGAGGAAATGACTTGGCTCCAAAAGCTTGACCTGATTGCACCATGCAAATTAGCTACGATTAGTAATAAAATGGCTAATTATTATGATTAGTCAACAAAACCAAACAAACGCCAATTTAAAATGTCAATTCTAAAAAAAATTATGGGGCCCCATTTAAAAAAGAAAAAGAAAAAAAAGATCATCTTCATGCATGGCATAAATGGTAATTAATGGCTTCTGCATTATCATGTGTGACACATAAAAAAAGTACAAAAATAAAATAAATAAAAATCTTGTGACCCAATTTAAAACTCAGGCACTCTGATGAATTCTTAGACCCTATTTTTCTTGTTAATTTTTTTTCATGTTGGGATAATTGAGTTGCTTCATAGAACATTAAATGACCGAAGGAATTAGTTGATGACTATTTAGAAATTAGCTAAGAGAGCACCAAGTCAAGCTAGGGTTGGTGGAAGCAAATTAACATTAAGTGCATTTACCTACAATGTCTGAAATGGTTCGACCATTTGTGAATCGACCGGTGGGATGTCCTCCAGAAGGCTTAAAATCAATGCCATAAGGAGGAGAATCTGCCTTTGAGAGCGTGAAAATGTAGTCATTGTTTCCTGCATCAACCAAAGAATCTCCAAACACAAATGAAGTGAAAGCAAAACAGGGCTGCAAGGCATTCAAAAACAGAACAGTTGAGCACATAAACCATAGCAGAAAACACTGAGAAATCTTAAGGGCCTCCATTGCCAATATTGAAGAAAAGTTTTAAGGTTGAGAATTCACATGGGTTATTTTTATAGATGATGCATAAATTGCATGGCCTGCTTTAGCAGGTAACATAATCTTTGAAAAGGTCTGTGTGAGATTTTACATGACATCAATATATTTGGAATTGGTCATGGCTTGGCTGGCCTAGCCTAGCCCCGTTTCATTGATTTCATTTTTCTTTATCTTTCTCGTCATGTCACTTTTAAGAAGATGAGAAAGATAAAAAGGGAACGACGGGGATAGAGAAGTATCAAAGGGTCACAATATTTTCTGGTTTGATTGATTTGGTGGGCTCTCACCACCGACTCTGCTACTGCAGAGAAGTGAAGTACAGAATTAAATTCGCTGCTAAAGGGGTTATAGGTGACAACAAGTCTGTGTATTGGGCTTATTGTGTATTTTAGCACATATATATTGATCTGTGTATAATCTTGATAGGGGTCTCTGTCATTAATAATTGTTTTATTTCCTTAATGGGGTTTCTCATAATTGAATATTTTGGAAGATCTGCACAAACGAGACAGTTCCAAAGAACCATAAGCTAATTGCTAAAAACGATCAAAAGATCTGTGCGTGCGATGTATGACAGAGCCCCAAATAGTTTGTCATGTACACACATTTTACTGATATGTCGTACCCGAATATCGCATGATAGTTTTTCTTGATTCATTATAATTTAATTCACTCTCTCTCTCCCCCCTCCCCCCAACACCCCAACCCCCCCGTGTTTTGATTATTAGGCTAGTTATCCACAAAAATGTTAACTATAAGTTGTCAATTGGTGTGATATGATGAGATATTCATATCAATAAACAATTATCAGTCGCCTATATATGTGAGCGAGTGACTATAATAAACTAGTGCAAACTCCCACCGCCCCCACCTCTCTCTCTCTCTCTCTCTCTCTCTCTCTCTCTCTCTCTCTCTTCCCATGACACAAATTGTAAAGTCTTTGTAGATTAGAAACTAAAAACTCTGTGGGATGAAATATAATTTAGCTAGACTACCTGTTTGTCTTTAAATTCAGACGCAAAGCTTGTTTTAAATTGCAAGTTTTACTCCCTGACTTTTATTGTTCACTAGGAGTTTACTTGCTTGAATAATATATATAAAAGTCGCAAAGCTGTTTCTTTCTTTTTATTCCTTTTTTTTAACAGCAAAATCACACAATAATAAATTAAGCCGACCAATTAAGCAAGTATATTCCAAGCCAGCTTTTCCCAAATGAATAGAGCCATGCATAGTTAATGTTAAGCACTTTAGCTACGTTAATTCTAATTAACTTCCCAAAGTACGATTATTAGTACTGTGTTTGTGTCCTTATCGATCAACCTATCGATGTAAAATTTGGACAAGCCAGCATGCATGCATACATGCATGTTGATTTGCTCTACTGCTAACATTCCCAACAATAAATCAACTTGTGGGTTTCATCGGAAAAGGATATCTCAACCGATGTTCACAAGAAGTAGACCTCATTATGAACCATGCAGTGCCGGTGCTAGCTAGCTCCCTTATTGTTTTCATCGACCGTCAAATAATTATCATGCATAGAAAAGTAACAAAAGTCTTGTATATATGGTTGTGGATTTTTTTTTCTAAGGGAATGTCGGCGATATGAGAGAAATTTTATTGATCATTGAAAAATATTTGAGGGGCTTACCTCTATTATAAGAATTCTAATAGGGTGTCATGAATGAAATCAATTAGCTCTTTAAATCACTCAAACCGAAAACCACACGAACAAACCCATTCGCCACTCAAAAGTCTTGTATTATGCTTATGGATCTTAATTTGTCCGCAGGATGACCAATTAATAAAGTTAATTATGCTAGAAAATTTTCAATGACCTTGTTGGAACGGTGGGAGGGAGAATGGTCGTCTATTGGGTTAGGAGGCAGTCATGTGGCCTAGGCAGCCTGCAATAAATATTAGAGGTTTGGGAGTACCAGTTCATTTTCCCACAAAAAATAAATAAGTCTTAGGGGACATTAATGAGTTGGGCAACTTTGAGCTGCAAAGGATGAGGTGTAACCTAGTGGATGAGAAAAAATTGTACCCTAGAATTTATCATGGGCAAGCAATATGCCCATCCTTTTTCTTTTTCCTCTCCTTGTGGCACGGGTTTTGGGTTTGTGATGCCAAGAAGAAACAACTTAGTCGACCTTCGATATCTTTGATTAATTATAGAACAAATTTTTCTTTGGAGAGAGAGGTGGATATATAAAAGTATGCTTTATTTGTAAGTCCAAATCTTTGCTGAGGAGAATTTGTTGCTATACATGGGGGGTTCAACTACCACCTACCTTTTATCTTGGCCAACAAACTATGTTTATGAACAATCAATACATTTAACTCCCATCTGTTGATAACTTGGATTGTCAATATTGCATTTGCAAACCCTCTCTCTCTCTCTCTCTCTCTCTCTCACGCTTCAATCTCCCACACGCTTCAATCAAATGTAACATGGGTTTCTTATAACCTAGCTAGGGGGGAGTGGACAAGGTCGTCCCATGGTTGCTTTCATCAGCCATTTGTAGATAGTGAAGAGTCATGACCTTGACCCACATCCTTTTATTCTTCTAGCCCTTCACTTCTTATTTCAAGCATTTGGGTTTTCTATTAAGAGAGAGAGAGAGGCGGAGGAAGAGGAAGCTCAGCTACAGCTAATTGCTCTTGAGAGACCAAGCAACCCGATTATATCTATGACATTGCATTTTCTATAGGAACCCTTCTTCTCTCCGCCTCTTATTTCACCACTTATACAATTTTGGGTTGGTGTGTCTTAGAGCTTATATGGCTTCCATAGGCAAGGCCAAATCTGCTTTGGCATTGGTTGGTAGGGTCATAAACGAGGCTGTGAGCTTCATTGTGTTCTCAGTTCTAGACCTTGTGGATTTCCTCCTCTGTTTTCTGTACAGAGTTGCTGATTTTTTCATTGAAGCTGAATGGAAGCCTTGCTATTGCTCCTCATCCAAAGAAGCCATTACTAGCAGTGGCAAAATCTTGGTCTCTGAGCAAGGTGAGTCTAAAATTGTGTGCCTTAGCTCCACCAAGCTGCAACTTGAGGAGATCTCAGACACTCTCTACACAAGGCCTTCCCTCTTGTCTGAGGTCTCAAAGCTGACCATGAAGGAGACCAAGAAAGGGACTGTGAGATCCACTTTCACTGTCAACTCCACCATTGTTGAAATGCTTCAAGGCAAGATTGGAGGCCAACAATGCCATCCAATCCCAAGATGGTCTGATTGTGATTGTAAATTTTGTACCTCTTGGACCTCTAATAGCAAAGAAACCCTCTATGTTAGAACTGAGGGACCCAAAGGTAAAATAATTTTCTCTTTTTCACAAAATATATATCACAAAATCTGTATTATGTGACTTATTTCTTCATGCCATTTCAGATTATAAGGCACAAGAAAATGTGCTTTTCATACATGGGTTTATTTCATCATCAGCATTTTGGACTGAAACATTGTTCCCAAACTTTTCAAGTGCTGCAAAATCAAGTTTTAGGCTTTTTGCTATTGATCTGTTGGGGTTTGGGAGGAGCCCAAAGCCAACTGACTCCATGTATACCCTCAGAGAGCATTTGGAGATGATAGAGAGATCTGTGCTTGAACCCAACAAAGTTAAATCCTTCCACATTGTGGCTCATTCTTTGGGTTGCATTTTGGCCCTTGCTCTTGCTGTTAAACACCCTCTCTCCATCAAGTCCCTCACCTTACTTGCACCTGTAAGTTCAACCTCTTGATTATGACCCTTACCCACATTTTTGAATTTTCTTGTCCTAATGTTATGCTTAATCATATTTAGAATCACGTCTTTTTTAGAAGATGGTAGTTTTAAACATAAGCACAAAAATTGTCGTCATATCATGTGATCACATTTATAAAAGTGTACATTTATTTGTCCACAAGTTTAATTGGCTTTAACCCTATTTTTTGAACCCTTGACGTGGCAGCCATATTACCCAATACCAAAGGGTGAACAAGCAACACAATATGTGATGAGAAGGGTGGCTCCAAGGCGGGTGTGGCCAGTGATTGCCTTTGGTGCCTCCATTGCTTGCTGGTACGAGCACATCTCAAGGACTATTTGTTTACTGATTTGCAAGAACCACCGAATTGTGGAATTTCTTACCAAACTTGTGACAAGAAACAGGTAACTTTCTTCAACTGAATTCATCAATTCACCATCACCTTGTAGAATATTGTGCTTCATTTCCAACCACCAAAGCCCATTTCTAGACACACGAAACCACGTTATTCTTTTATGCCATTACTAATTTTCTAAGCTTTCAAAACGGTACTTGTGGACCCTTTTTTGTACGCATCGGCATTGATTGGTCCACTGTGACGATAACCGATACATCCTAACCCACCCATCATCTCCAATTAGTAAATACCACGGCAGCTGAGCTGGTCCAGGTCCAGCTTGTGTTTGCATTAACCAGTCAATGTCTCATGGGTCCATAACTTTGTAACATTTGCATTTATTCGAGGGAGGTTAGAAATTCTTATATGTAACATCACATATTTTTCATACATGCGCTGCAACGAATAAGATTAGAAATTCTTAACAAATTCTCAATGAAACGTTGTCGTACATTAGATATGACTTTGGTGTAGAATTTAATTCAAATGTAAAATAATAGGGGAGAAGGTCAATTTTCAATTTCTTCCCCGCAGCTGCTGAGGGACGTGGGTCAATTATTTAGGAGACCAAAGTCACAACCGATGGAGACCGATGACTTAGAAGCTCCAACTTAATTTGGTTTCGTCATTTATTATGCCGGAAAATGTTGCTGCAAATTCAATAAAAATCATTTATTATAACATCTTTTATATAAATAGGTGGCATCCATCTATGATAAAATTGATTGATAGATATATAATGAGTACATATGATACATACGCTTCAAAAAAAGAAGAAAAAAAAGGCAGCACATGGAATCTATTATTTTTGTACGTAATGAATTGACTTATTAAATTTAATCTAGTTATTATTAATTTGTTTTTTTGTGTTGGTAATCTGCAGGATCAGAACTTTCTTGTATGAAGGGTTCTTCTGCCACACTCACAACGCAGCATGGCACACACTGCACAACATTATATGTGGCACAGCCGGCAAGATGGACAAATACTTAGACGTTGTGAGAGACCATCTAAAATGTGATGTGAATGTGTTTCACGGCAAAGACGACGAGCTAATCCCAGTAGAGTGCAGCTACAATGTGCAGTCGAAAATCCCTCGGGCTCGCGTGAAGGTGATCGAGAAGAAAGATCACATCACCATTGTGATTGGGAGGCAGAAGGCGTTTGCTAGAGAGCTTGAGAAGATTTGGAGAAATTCATCAAAAAGTGGTTAAGAAAAATATAAGCCCTCTTCAAGTCAAGTCGATGTGATATGCATATGTTAGTTTTCGAAATTAGCAGAGAGCGATAGGGGGGTAGAGAGGTGGATATATAAAAGTAGCCTGGGAAAAATGAGATAATGGGAGGCTATAATTTTCTTCCTCTTCAACTGTCCAAGTCTCAGATGGCGCTTAATCAGCTATAGTCATAGCTAGACCTTGTGGAAATTGTTGCCTGTGTATTGTTGTTGGGTTTGTCAAATGCCCTAAGACCTAAGTCATAAAATGTCAAGTTAATGATATGATAAAGATAAGATGAAATTCAGTAAAAATCCTTGTTTTTATTGTTGTCTTGGTCTCATCTCTCTCTCATGTGGTAAATAATGGAAAATGCACCCCTAAATCATATGAATGTCATTTTTTGAAGGGTACGTATAATATTTTGAAAATAAGTGATAGTATATAATTGATGAACAAACAAAAATACAAAGTAATTATGTGCCGAATATGGGTAAATCTTGAAGAATATAATATAAGAACATGTCGGAAACAAACTAGTTTCTTGTGACCACCACCAGTTTTGTTACAACGCAATTAAAATAAAATTTAATATAAGAAAAGAAACCTAGTGACAAGTTGACAACCACCAGTACTTTGCTTTGTGTGAGAGTCATCGAATATTGAATATAGCTAGAGATGTCACACTTAAACTAAGGTGGTGGGTGTGGAAAGTGGCTTGAAGACTTAATGCACCTCTTATGTAGCAATTCATGTAACACGACGTACAAACCACTCTGATCATTTCAATCTCACCACACGTTTATTTTTGTACTGAATTCTTGCCGGTGAACAGCTGGTCAACTTTTAACGCCTTGCTTAAAAAACAAAGAAAGAAGTGGTTTTTGTATGAGTAAATGCATGGGTTTTTTGTTAGGTATATATACCAGGTCATATTAATTGTTGGCATAATAATGGCTGAATGCTACACGTCTTCGACAGTCCAAAACAAACTACAAACATGTTCATAATAATTTAAGTACACAATGTTGACCTCTTGTTCATCGAGTTTGAAATGAGCATGACCTCTGGGGCCAGGATTTTTTTTGATATGGGGAGAAATCTTGTAAGATAGCAGAGTTGCCCAACTTTGACGGCGTGACGTACCTTGGTATTATGGTTTATGAGTAGGAGAATGCTAGCTACTTCTTTGTACCTTCTATTTCTTCGGCAATCTTTTATGATAATCGATAATCAAAATCGAATGATTTTTGTGGTCATCCTTTAAAGATTGTTCATACTAAAAATCAATTAAATTGAAAATCGTTTAGCAATTTGATTAATAACGTGCTACTTCAGTGTTTAATCAAACACACTAGGTTCATATATTTGCTCGTTTCTAAAAATTGTAGGATGAAAACATCAAGGAAGAAAGTAGAAGGAGAATGTAGCTAGTATTTCCCGTATATGCTGAATATTATATTGTGAGATAGCTAAATGCTTATGAACAATACATTTTTAGAAAGAGAAAAAGAATATAAACAATGTTTCACGTACACAACTAACAACATATCATTTACGTATGTGGCCTAGGATTTGTAAAGAGCAATGTCACCCAGCTTTGACGGCATAATGCCCGCATGATATTAGTGGTGTTAAGTTTCTTCCAATATTGTACTAAAGTGTGGGCTGTTGGCTAACGTAGGATGCAAATAGTTGTTTTTTGTCCACACGGCTATTATTCATGAGGGTTGGTGAAAGAAACGACCTAAATTGCTTGCTGATGAAAGAAACTCAAAGAATTGAACCAATGTGAGTATGTAGGTTCTATATAGTTTTTTTATTTTATTTTTTATCAGTGTACTCATATCATAACACGTGTATTATTTTATTTTATTTTATAACATTATAACTCGTAAATTAATAACACTAAATATGAGATGTGACCTTCAAACTAAAAAAATTCTGATTTGATAAGCTTAATAAAGCCAGTAGTTGCTTAAATCAGCATGGACCAACTAAACTGACGGCCTGGGTCGCCATTGTGGATTTGCAAGTTGTAGCTACTGAGAGAAACAAATAATGCAGGTTGATAGCAATTAAGAAGGGAAGGTGATAGACATTAATTAGCAAGAAAAAAACTTAAGATGATCATGCCAAGCATGTCCTTATGCTAATTATGTTTCATCGAGAATGTTGTTTTGCCACCATATTTCATAGCATATATGAATAAAATATTTACGTTATCAAACTATGAATCTGAACTTAGATGTATGGGCTAGGTCAGTATGTTATTCCGGTGTGTCCGTCTCTCTCCTTACCTCCACCTGAACTCGATTCCATCATGGTACATTAGAGTAATTTAAAATATCATTTTGTGAAAAAAGATGATGCTGATAGGAATCCCATTTGTTAACCAATTTGGGGCTAGTGATGGAAAAGCAGACATATAAATTAAAAGCGAGTACCACTTCTGCCTAATTAAGCTGCGTATTAAAGTAAGAAAAGGATTGGTGGAGAAAGAAGTTGGTTTAGGCACACACTCAAATTTTTTTTTCTTTTGGATTAATATACTATTGGAGTGTGGAGGAGAAATGGGGCCTGGAAGAAGTAGCCTAATGGATATGGACAGGTGGAGTTTTGGGTGATCAACAACAAGGGCCCAGAAAAGTTTATCAAAGTTGGGCTAAGTGGGTTCCAATATTGATTTCAGTCCATTTGTTCAAGCCCATTACATCTGGGGTTTTCTCAAATTCCAATTTAAACAAAATCGACAATCTGCAAAAGTGAGATGATATTATTTGGTTTGAGAAAGGACGCATTGAAATGTTTGGTTGGCTGCTGTAAATGTCAATGAACAGTGTGTTATCTCCTTCCAGCAAAAAGATTTCCGCAACAATGAATCACAACTGTTGAAATTGATCGGGCGGCTAAAAATAGTTACTCAAAACTTATCAGATTTTGACACGTGCAACTTTTTAAGTGAAGATAGAGTGTATTAAAGTCTAATGCCTCCAAGTTGCTTGTGTCATTCAATGATTGAGTCCGTAGGCAAAGGGGGAATCACCTTTAAGGTGATAATTTTTCACTTAAGAAGAGTGAAAACTTTGTGCTAATCCTTTAGAAAAGTGAAAACTCTGTGCTAACTTGTAGGAAATTCACCCGATCTGTTGAAACTAGTTCATCTCACCTCACCAAGAATTGACTAATTACGTTCAATTACCTTTCAATAAAGCGTCAGTAAGCCACCCACACACATAATAAAGGAAAAAGTCTGTCCACCTTTGTAAAAATTCATGATTTCACCTTGCTCGTACAAAACCGCCTGTCGAATCATCAAATATGCAATTGGGATGCCAAATCAGCGGCAACGATGCTTTGGCTTTTGGTTGGCTATGACTTTATGCCAATTTTGAACCCTAGCTTAATGTCAGTTTTGAGCTCCTGTTTTATGCTAGTTGTATGATATATCGGTTTGAGTTTTAATTCTAGTGAGAGTCTACTGTTGCATTTATTTAGACCCTTTTTTTTTTTTTTTTTGAGTTTCACTATCGTGTAATTGATATTGCCTTTCTATTAATGAAACTTGATACCGACCAAAAAAAATCAGTGGCAATTTCTAAATCGAGCCCTTTCAATCTTGTTCTGTATTTAACAGTGATGCACATGAGGAGGAGCTAGCAGCAGCCCATGAGGCCAAATTTGAATTTCAACACGCGTGGCATTAATAGAAAGTGTTTGTTTCCCACGTAACAGCATGCAACTTTTCAACATCCTAGACAATAATATGGTGTACATATTCAATCTGGGCTCAACAAATCATTTGAACATGTGCCTTCCCCAAAAAAGACACGTTTTTCATTATCCATTTTCAATATCTCAGGTACTTTGTATACTAATACTACTTTAACCCATCTAGATCCTTTGATCGCTTTCATGGTGTGTTATGTGTGTCTTGTGAAGTCTCCATCAATGCATGATCAATGAATCTGAACATCATACGTAATCATTTCGACCCTTTAGATATTTTTGAATTTTCAAAATACATATAAGCCTTCTTTTTCTTTGATGCCAAGGTGGAAAATTTTGATGGGTTATACAAGTTATGCATTTCTGTGTATTTTGGCTTTGTTCGGCAATTGAAGTTGTGTATTATATTTAGAAAAAAATGTTCAATCCTCGACCTCAAAAGTTTGGAACTTGGTGAGAAGGCAACCATTTCTTAATTTAATTATTTGTATGCTACTTTTCTTAATTAACTAAAGATATACGTGAGCTTAGTCAAGTTGGTTAGAACGAATATGCTCCCCACTTTGCATTCGAGTTCGAATTCACCTTCCCGTAATTTAGATTATATTAAAGTGGATATCATTTGTGGAAACACAAAAACAAAAAACTTAGGAGAGTTGTTTGATAACCATTTCTTTTTTTTTTTTTTTTTTTTTTAAACTAGAACTATGTTTGGTAACTAATTTCGTTTTTAGTTTTCAAAATCACCCCAAATTTGGAAAACAACTTGAAAGTGTTTTCCCTTTTCTTTTTCTTTTTTGGTCATTTTTCATCCACTAATTTTACATCATCACAAAGGAAATGCACTCCGGTTCCTAAAATTCGATATTTGGGACCTCAAAACTTGGACCAGGCCACTCGATTCTTGCATTTGGCCACGGACCCACTCCAAATCTTGGGACCTTCATATCCAAAATTTACCAAAAAAAAATCATCCTAATTCCAAAAAATTCACCGAAAAATATTACAAACTCTTTGTAACATACATCTATGATCTCAAATTCATAATTTGACCCCAAAAATTCTATTTCCAAGTTCCACATAAAACTGAAAACTAAAAATAGTTACCAAACAACTTTTGTTTAGTTTTATGTTTCATTGAAAACTAGAATTAGTTATCAAACAAGTTTAGTTTAAAAAATAAATAAATAAATAGTTATCAAACGGACCTTAATTAACTGAACAGTCTGCCGTTAGCAAACCCATTTAAAATTCTGGCTATAGAGACAATCCAAACTCATTAGTCTTTGTCATGGAGCTAGCATCTTCGAAATCCAAAGGTCCGCATGGTAGTTAAACAAAGGACACAATTTCCTCTTAACCGAGCACTCTGATCAAGAACTAGTTCTTCTTGTCAAACCAGCTCATTGATCACATTAGAAGAGTAGAATGCGACCCATCTTAATTCTAACTCAGTTTCTCTCATTCCCTTATTACTTGGGGTTGATTTTAGTTCATTATTTCATGTATAGAACAATGTTTAAATAGTTTACTAAAAAGATTCACCATATAGCATTTTCATTATAGTTAAGTACAATAATTTTTCCTAAACACATATTTTACATAAACATGCTATAATAGAAGAGGATTCCAATTAAGCCGACATATATATATATATATATTTGAAAATAAGTGATAGTATATTATTGATGAGCAAACAACACATCTTCTCCAGTGACCAAACACAACATATATTGAATTGATTTGGAGAGAATCACGCACAACTCCAACAATGACTAAATCCTCAATCCAGCAACCGAAAGCACATGTACTCAGACGTACAATACAAATCCGCCGCGCAACAGCAGAAACAACATATACATTGGACACACAACATATAGTTTTTCACATATTTGTAATAGAGAGAGACATAGCAGGTGAGTAGGCTAATTAATATGATATCTTCATAGCTTAGAAACATTAAACTTGGAAAACAAGTCTACAGTTAACATAACGTACACAGATACATTTCCCTCCTCCAAACTTGGCTAAGAAACTTCAACTTTCAGTTACAACGATCACTACCAAAGAAGAAGAAGGAGATCCTCATTAGATAGGGAAACTAATTATTGAATTTCTAGTTGTACCATCTTTTTATAATAGCGGTTCTCATGGCCTCCTCACTTGTGAATCCATGAGGAACTCTAGCCACAACATCTTGAAGCATCATTTCTTTCACGCTTGATATGCTTGCATGATAAACTTGTAATTCAAGGTCTTTTAGTGCATTCATCAATCTAGCGTATGGGTAATTCTGATCCGGACTCTGAACTCGTATCATAGCTTCTGAGCCCACAATCTTCACATCCACTTCTATTGCCCCAGCTACTTCACTATTAGTATAACTTGATGCTGGTCTAGGCCTTGCTTGATGATGATGATGGTGACGATGATGATCGACTATGGAACTGGCACTTTGGTTTGATTGATGCTCAAGATTACTCAAAATACCTAATTTCGGTTTCTGGGGTGGTTGTTGGATTTTAGCCTCCAATTCCTCAACCTTTGCTTTGAGCTTATTGATGTACACAACTGCATCAGAAAGTAAAGAAGCTTTGTCCATTTTCGACACATTTGGAACCACAGAGCGGAGGGCATAGAATCGATGGTTAAGCTTCTCTCTCCGCTGTCTCTCTGCCTCAACATGATTTATTGGTGATTCTCTATCAGTTCCATGGTTGGATGATCTTCCTCTCTTTTTTAATCGACCGTTATTCTCCGCATTCTCCGTCGTGAAATTTCCGACTGAGTCAGAAGGCCCTGAGTCTGACGATGATCCACCAATATTCAAAGCAAAACGTTCCTTTGTACCACCTGCACGTCAAAGAATTAAACATATATAGATGGTAATGAAAAATTGAGCGAATGCTCTGATATAAAATAATGAAAACGTGCATATATTTTATTCAAACACCAATCGTTGATGTTTTTTGTATGTGTTTCTTACCTTGTGCGGTCCACTCTTTTTGAGGTCCAGCTGAAAACATTCCACTTTCAAGCAGAGGAACAAGTACATGACCCTCACGACTGCTCTGTGGCTTTGAGACTCTGCTGTTTTCTGATCCAAAAAGAGATTTGGAAAGCTCCACAAGGCCCCAATCTTCTTTGATCACATCCAGAGAAGCCAGCTCAAGAACTCCACATGAAGTTTGAATACAAACCAAAGTTTGAATTCCATGCATTCGAGCTTCTTTCACTCTCTCACACTCATAGAATTGAAGCTCATGGTCACCTGCCAGCCAAACAAAACCGCCAGAACAAAACGCACGGCCCAGGATATTCCCAGTCCCATGGCATGCACCAAACGACTGGGTTAAAGAAACTGTGTAAAAGTAGAACCACTCGGAGTCAGTGACATCTCCACCGTCCAAATCCATATCTTCATTGAAAAGAGCTTCAACTTCTCTGTTAACAACCTTCTTTCTCTCCGTACTGATGAACCCGGATTTGGGTTGGTAATTATGGACTAATTTGTTGCTTCTTTTGGATGCCAAGTCCCTGGAGCTTCGGAAATGGCCACCAGCCCAGGACAAAGCAACTTGGCCATTGCTGTCTTTAGAGGCTTGCCAGAAGATTGAGTAAACCCACCATTCAGGCCTGTTCTGGACGATGAACTGGAGACGTTGTTGAAGAGTGGCTGAGTTTTCTTGACCAAAGTTTGGAGAACAAGAGGACATAATTTCTTCCATTCAGGATGTTTCTTTTTCTTTTTCTTTTGTTTGCTAAAAAACTTATGCAAGTCAAAAGTAGTAGCAAAAGAGACACGGAAGATGAGAAGCGGTGGAAGAAGACGGACCTGAGCGAATGAGGCTCTTGGTGTTGTGACTGTGTGTGAATTGGAATTAAATAATGGGACACCTACAACCTATCCTTGTACTATTTTTTGTAAACGTAGGACTAATTGTCCCATGTGATAAACGCAAGGTATGGTAGAGACCTTGAATGTGGCCAGATTTAAGTGGGTTAACTTTGCGGGATTTCGTTTCATTGTCACTTGTCTGAAATTTGCACTCATCATTTGCCACCATGTTCTCTTACGAATTTGTTCTTTCTTCATTTTGAGTTAAGTGACAAATCTCAACATTTTTCTCCGAAAATGTTGCTAAACATCCCCACTTCATCATGTGAAAACAACTGGTAGGCATGTTTGAACGATAGAAAGATTACGAAGCATTTTCCTTTTAGATGATGTAATTTTTGGATTATTATGTAATTGGGGAACAACTTCATCAAGGTTTTCTCCGTTGTTACTTTTTTTTTGGGGTCAAGTTCTCCATTGTTACTTTAATACAAAATATCTGTGAGCAAAATATATGTATCTACAATTGATTATCTCGAGTATTCATCGGCATGAAATTGCAAATTATTACAAAATTCATATATGATTCACTATAGATGTGATTGTTGTAACATTAACAATCCAATTCAATATAACCCAATTGGCTTGGATGATTGATTTTTAATGAAGGAAAAGAATAAATGTATCGATGGGTTTAATTGATAGACCTAGAGCTTCAAATAGATAAACCAGATAAGATTATACCTTAAATCCTGTTTAAGGTTACTTCCAAATGAATTAAACCATGACCCCACTTCACCCTTAATAAGCATCCAAAATACAAATCATTATCACACTTGACCATCCAGATTTGGGTCAAAAATTCAAATTATGACCCCACCTCACTCCCATAAAAACCAATAATATCAGTATTTAACATATAATGTAATAGTACACAGAATCAGTTCAATTCTCAATAATTCATCGTTGTGGCCTACTCTTGCGTCACCTAAAACGTTAGGACAGTACCCTCATCATAGTCCCTGGTGGGTGTGATTTTGGCCTTCTAGAACTCTTTGACAGTGAAGCATTTAGGGTATGTTTACTAATAAGAAATTGGAGTAACCATAAATCGGGTTAAGCAAGATATGGAGTCATGCATTTTAATTAAGTTGTTTACTAACAGTCAGAAATTGGAATGAAAAAGAGTTCATTCCCATTAAAAAATTTACTATTCATCATGAATCGGAATGAAAAACAGCTTGATTACGAAAATGCCTTTGAACAAAATATATATTTTTCCAAAAACTACTACAATTTCATAAGAAAAAAATTATTTCACTAATAATAAAACTAACTTTTGATTATTTAAAAAAAAAAGCTTAACTACCTTAATATTATGTAAAAAATATGTATATATTTATTAGTATCAACAGGTAGGTAGTTGTTTGAAAAATAATAAAACTGAAAAAATTAAAGAAGAAAAAGAAAAATGGAGATAGTAGTTCACACGCCTCTTTCGCTTTTTCTCTCTTCTTCTTCCTCTTTTATCCTTTTCTTTTTCTTCCTCTCTTTTTCTAATTTTTTTTTTTCTCATTCTCTATCTCTCTCTTTCTTTCTTTTGCTGGAAGAAGATGAGAGGATGAGGGAGGTGGTTGGGACCGTCTGGTAGAAGAAAGGAGAGAGGTGGTGGTGTGTTAGATTTGTGAAGGGTATTTCTGGCATGAAAAACTTCATTCCCTTTCACCCTTCTCTAATCCCACCTCCCCTCTTCGGAATCAAATCTCTTCAATATCAGGAATCAGATTTGTTGTGCACCCCACACTACTGTTTATTCCGCTAGTGCAAGTAAACAAAGGAGTC
Source organism: Prunus persica (assembly GCF_000346465.2). NCBI lineage: Eukaryota > Viridiplantae > Streptophyta > Magnoliopsida > Rosales > Rosaceae > Prunus > Prunus persica. The sequence goes on along the minus strand of NC_034013.1, from coordinate 12,629,763 downwards.
ATTCGTAATGGGAATGATTCTCATTTTACCCAATCTCATTCCGGTTATGTAAACATGCCCTCAAGATTCTTGTAAATCAAAGTGTCCCAAGTGATAATCGGGGTCCTCTCGAAAGGAAAGCAAAAATGAAAAACAAACCTACTCTAAGACTTTCCAACCGCTACCCCTCAAACCCCTCCCGTCCCTTCAAGAAAGACTTCCATGCCACGGGGATAGCATCAAGAAAGACTTCCATGCCACGGGGATAGCATTATTTTGCTATCCCCGTATCATAGATAATGCTATCCCCGTCAGACAACACTATGATACGCGTGATAACATTTTCACATGACATAGCATTATTGGTCAAAGATAGCAACACAGCGTTATCTATGTTGCAACAAAGTTTTTCTCCTTCCCCCCTCTCCTTCTACTCACCCTTCCCTTTCCTCCTTGTTTTGTTGGTTTGGTTTTGTGTTTTTTATTTACAGGTTTGAGTTTTCATATCTCCTTCGGATCTGTATGGTTCGCCTATCCCTGGAAAGACTGATGTTATGGCAAATATGAGGTCTTGGTTACTTTATTTTCTAGTTTGGGGGTCGTTGACGTGTTGCGACTGTGTGTGACCTGTGTTGGTTTGTGTCTATTTTGGAATGAGAGGAACATAGTACTTTTCAGTTCTGAACTAATGCCCACAGAAAGAAGTCTTATATGTGTGAAGAACTATGATGCTGAATTTTAAAAGTCTCACTTGCTTCATCATTAGGAAACCTTCTTTTTCATTTCGTGAACAACGTTGGCGATGGTACCCGATATAGGATGGTGATTTTAAGTATTGTTTCATGGTTTTTTTTTTAATGGAATATCATTTCTTCTATAAAAAAATTCCCAAATGATTTTTGTTTGTTTGTTAGACTTAATTACTGTTTTCCCTCCTAAAATGGACACTCGATTTCACTTTACCCTATGAAATTGAGATTTTCTCACTTAGGCTTGATAATCCCTTAAATTTACTGAAATTTTCTCACTTTACCACTTGCTCCATTTCTGTCCATAAAATCGTTAAATGTTTTAACGTAACATGGGCATTCTAGTAATTTTAGCTTTTAATAAACTTTAAAATCCAAATAAAAATAAATATTTTAACATTTTTCTAAGGTTAACAAACCTTCTCTTCCCTTTCTTACCATCATCATCAGTTCACCAGCCCTCACCTTTATCTTCTCTTTTTTTCCTTTTTGGTCACCACTATGTAACATCCCATATCGACCAACGAAGAGGATGTGATGTGCCTTATATGTACATGCATGCCTCCATCTAGCACGAGGAATTTTGGGAACTTACTAGCTTCGGAGTCATAGGAACTTTGAAGTTAAGCGAGTTGGGGCTAGAACAATCCCAGGATAGGTGACCCACTGAGAAGTTGCTTGTGAGTTCCCATAAACAAAACCGTGAGGGCAGAGAGGGGGTCCAAAGTGGACAATATCGTGCTACGGCGGAATCGATCCCGGAATGTGACAATTTGGTATCAAAGCCACTCTGCCGTGTGGTGCAAGTGTGCCGACGAAGACGTCGGGCCCCTAAGGAGGGTAGATTGTAACATCCCACATCGACCAATGGAGAGGGGGTGATGTGCCTTATATGTACATGCCCGCCTCCATCTAGCACGAAGCCTTTTGGGAGCTCATTGGCTTCGGAGTCATGGGAACTCTGAAGTTAAGCTAGTTGGGGCTAGAGCAATCCTAGGATGGGTGACCCACTGAGAAGTGAGAGAGAGAAAGAGAGAGAGAGAAAAGATAGTAAAGTGAGAAACTTTCAGCAATTTTTAGAGATTCTAGGGGTTAAGCAAGAAAATTTCTGTTTTGGAGGTAAAGTGAGATCGAGCGTCTGTTCTAATTAGTTAAACAGTAATTAAGCCTTGTTTTATTAAATCCCAAGTGAATGTTGATCCGATGAAATTATTGTATGAATGTGTTGTTCTAATTCATGATCTTATTTTTTTAGAATAAGCGATAGTTTTTATTGATAAACAACAAAAGTACGAAGCAATTATGTGCAGAATATGAGTAAATCTTCTCCAATGAACAAACGCAACAACATGTTGAATTCATATGGAGAAAATCACGCACGACCCAAAACTGACTAAAATCCTCGATTAAGCAACCACAAGCACATGTACTCAAACCTGCAATACAAATCCTCCGCGCAACAGCCAAATGGTAAATCCGTATCAGAAGCCAAAGCTAAATAAAAATAAAACAACCTAAAGATAAAACAAAACATAGCAAACTCTTAAAGAGTTCCTGAGAATTGTTATACTTAAACAAACTAAGAAACATAACCGCCGATCCACATCCTTCTGGGCGACCCGAAGAAAGCCATCGTGTTATACCGGCTAAACCCATAGTTTCACACCATGTAAACCTAAACCCAACGCAACTTGACATCTTCCTTGTGTACGTGGGCCAAAAGACGATGACTATTTCACGACGGTTGCTTCCACAACATAAAATAAAAGAACAAAGAATGCCCATCATGAGGGAAAAAAGTGAGGGGAAGGAAAGGGAGGGAAGGAGGAGAAGAGAGGGGAGGTGGATAAAGAGGAAGGCCATCGACTCTAGAAGAGTGCGGTGACTATGATTTTTTTTATAGGATTCTCTTGGAGAGCGTTTAGGTTTTTTTTTTTTTTTTTAAATAAAAAAAATTTCTCCATGATTATCTAATTAAAACACATCTTGCATGCATATCAAATATATAGTATTAATAAATGACCGAATCTTTTACCTTCTCATATATAATTATGAAAAGTTTAAAAATTGTCTTCTTTTTTTTAATGTGTAGCTTTATTTAAAAATGTGACATAACAATCTACATTATATAGTTCGGGTGAGCTAGTATTAATATATGTCGTCATATATGTGTTTATTCTATTTGCTTTTATTTTATTAGAATATGCGGTTAGGTTTATGGCAATAATGAATTTTTTGATACAAATTATATTGAAGGATGAGTAATCGAATCTAGAACTTGGATGCATACTCCTTTCCACTTAAAAATTGATTGGTGCTAGGTCATAAAGTCCAAATGGGATGCGGGCACCACAATCGTACTAATTATAACATCATTTGGTCCCATGGGGCGTGCTTATGTTGTGCATGGAAGGCGCCGGAAAAAGATTTCTTGGCCCACTTAATCGTTCAATGCATGTTTCTGACCATTTCATGTTTACATGGTGATAATATATATATATATATACATCAAGACATAATAAGTTGTTCAATGTCCACTTCAATATCTCATAAGGTATCTGACCATTTTAATTTGTCTCAAATTTGTAATTTTGTTCGATCAATGTGTTTTGTGTTCTGTAATTTTGTATTTATATGATTCATTAATTGCGACCTTGTTAGATAAGTAATCAGTGAGACTGTATCTGACCATTTCAAATTGTCTCAATTTTGTAATTTTGTTCAATCAATATGTTTTGTGTTGTGTAGTTTTGTATTTATACAATTCATTAATTGCGGCCTTGTTAGATAAGTAATATGTGAGACTGTATCTGACCATTTCAAATTGTCTCAAATTTTTAATTTTGTTCAATCAACGTGTTTTGTATTGTATAGTTTTGTATTTATAGGATTCATTAATTGCGACCTTGTTAGATAAGTAATTTGTGAGATTTTGAGTACATCTTTGATGATTTATATTATGATAATTAGGATTATAAAATAAAATAAAAAGTTGAACGTGTGTTTCAGTTGATAGATATGTAACTAAAGGAATAATGGCACTTCAGAAACTTGTTGTCCAACGAATTTTAAACTCAAAACTTCCTACAACAAATTGGAATTTGATTGGTTATATGGATTCTTGGGTTGCTTTATGCTAAATTTACTTTAAAAAAAACTTGTTATTTTACGGATATTACTTGTCTCCTTTCCGATAAGGAGATGCTTTTTCTTCTTACGAATCACAGTTTGACACATAATCAAAAATAATTCATTGAAAACACAAAAAAGTAAAACTTCTTCATACATGTCACACTGCTATTAACAGAAATGTAGGAGCTCCTACTTAGGGAAGTATTTTCCTTATTTTACATCTTACCTCCAATTGAATATTATTTTTGCTCTGATATTTTTTATTAAATTTAAAACCAACCAATTTGCTCTCATCTTTTGATCCTTCTACCAAGAAATTATTGACTCCACAAACTTATTGTCCTATGATCGTTTCATGGCATTGAATTCAACGTATCATGGACTATATCAAATTGAATTTGGACCCATGAAGCCTTTAGACAGTTGTTTTCTGGAATTCAATTTCAAAAGCACCCGTTTACTTCTTGCGATCCCATTTTCTTCCCCACGTTGCTCGTGCGGCCCTTGGCCCTACTCAACCAAACCAAACAAGTTGTTTGTCCTTGGGCCTTTGGCTCCCCCACCCAAATCAGAAAGTAAAACACTTCTTTCTTCTACGTGTTTTATATTTAGTACAAAATCGTGGTTCATTGAATCTAATTTACAGGAAGGAGGCTTTGAACTTGTATGTGAGGCAGACTCATTATTCTAATCAACCGTCTTAACCCGTATAAACAAAATGACTTCTATTTTAAAATATAAATGTTAACTACATACAATTTACTTCATTACATTATTAGAGTTTGACTCTCATTTTTGTTACGTCATGATTACATTATTTAATTTCCTAATCTTTGACTCCTGTGGCCCCGATCCAATCACTTGAACAGTTGAACTTGGAATTATCTTAGTATGAGATGCTGCTAAGTAGATATCCATCTATATTCTGCACAGAGTATGGACCCTTAATTGTGAACAAAACTGAAGGAGACTTCATGAATCATGACTCGACGACTTTTGACCACATGCAGTACAAGGAAAGGGAAAGTAAACCACGGCAATAAAGCAAAAAAAATGTGATGTGCGCCTTCACAGAGAGAGAGAGAGAGAGAGAGAGAGAGAGAGAGAGAGAGAGAGAGCAAACAAACTTGTTTGACAAGCTGAGATTTCCATTCCATGATCTCTTATTCAGTCAAGCTACAAAATGGTCAACAATCAAAATGACATGATTAACGAATACTCAGGTTAGATCTTGTTCAATAAGGGTTTCATTCGCATAAATCTAATTTCTTTGCAACCATCATATATTCGAATCTTACAATTTTTTTCAAAATCCTAGTTAAGTTCTTCAATGAATTGGAAATCATGCAATCCAATCCGCATACATGACACACACAAATTAGATTTAGTTGCGGCTAGATGTTAACATCATAACATGGACCAAAAATATGGCCTTCGCGTCAATTAAAAATTGAGCATCTCATACATGAATAATATCTTATTTGACATATTAATTTACGGAAATGTAACGAAACCCTAACTTCATATACCATGATATAATTTCTTGTGTACAACATTGCAACTTTTTGAACATAAGATACCAAATTGAAATTTCGTAGAAACTTGGGAGGTGTAAAATAAAATTTAAACCCGAAGCTTCATGTTGCCTCCATGCTTAACTTCTCTGATATGAAAGCTTATTTAGACATACTCATTAGATTAATATTTCAATGGGCTCATCGATTTTGGATGTGACAAGGGAACTTGCATGAATTTGGCATATCTAGGAATTATTGATGCTCTTACCAAAAGTAGTCATTGTTAATAGAGTCTGTATGACTGAGGCGGGGTCGTCGATTTTGGAATTAACCTTGCACCAACAAACAAAAGGATATCTTGGAATGAAATTTCGTGGATATATATGTCAGCCACAACAATGGTTGTTACTTCAAACAGTACTGCCTCATGATGGAGATAAACTCTCATATAACGGTGATAACACTTTTTGATATCTCCGGTCAATAACACAATGACGTGTAGGATAACTTTTTTCATATATCATTGTGTTATTGACCGAAAATAGCAAAACAATGTTATTTCCGTTTCATGTAAGTTTTGTTTTTCTCTCCTGATGAGTTTGTTTGGCGCATGTAAGTGAAGCCAAATCATAAAACATCAAATTGTGATGAATGAATAATGCACTAAGAATGAGGAAACATAAGCCCTCAAATCACACCAGCAAAATCAACTGATCGTAACAAACGGAGAGATGCGCGGTCTGCATGATTTGGGCCAAACTTATAACCTAGTTTTATTATAAACAGTATTTGGTGTATTTGATACATGGCGACCGTGAGAGATGGGATGGTGAAGTATTTCGCTTTAGGATTTGACATGGGGCATTGGGCTACAGCCCACACAAACTTAGGCTTCGCTCCGGCCTTGCGAACTCAACCAAGTTGTTGGGCTTCGGCCGAACTCAACCAGGTCGAAACAGATATATTGAGGATGCATTTCCCAAATGTACTTTTTATACAAAAGTAGGACCTCCCACAATAAATTATTTAATCCATCCAGGCTCCAGCTATTTTGAATGTGACTCAGGAAAGGGACCTGCGCTATTGGACTTGGGATATATATGTCACACCATCATTAATGGGATATATGGTGGGGTTTAATTTTGACTTATTTACACTAACATCTAGTGAGATTTTTTATAAAATTTATTTAAGTTTTAGAAATTATACAAATATTCTCTTAGATTTTAAAATGCATTTAATATCACTAGTATGTTTGATGGTGACTTTCATGTATGAAGATTCGAATGCATTTTAAAATCTAAGATACTAGTCACCACAGTCATAGGTTATCATAATTAGTATCACATCATTAGGAAATAACATCAGGAAGTTATTTCTGACGAATATTCCTCCATATCCCCTTGTCAATTTACAGTATATTCCCCTACTAGAAACGACAACCCTGAATTTTCATGCCTTCCAGCTCCATGATATGCATTTATATTCATTTTTCATTTTACTTTTATTTCCGACCTTACCTATTTTGTAGTTTACTTGCTTTTGATTATTTCGTGTTAAATTCGAAATTGATGACTTATGTCACAATGTCAAATTTCTTCTCGTTCCAACGAATAGGAGCCAATTTTATTTTATTTTTAATCAAAACAAATCAATCTGCTAATTAATTGTTGTTATAATAATGCATACGTTATATAACTTTTAAAAGGAAAAAAAATTTAAAGCACTTGCATATAAAAAGTAAATAACACAGCAGTTTTATTCAACACAAAAAATTGGTAGCAAACCTCCTAGTGTTAAATCTCCTCAACAAAAAAACTAATCCACTTCTAGTTGCACCAACTTTTATATAGAAACTCTCATAGCCTCCTCACTTGTGAATCATAAGGCACTCTTGCAACACATCTGAATCATCAACTCTTCACACTTGATATGCTTGCATGGTAAACTGTAACCCTAGGGCTTTGAGTGCATTCATCAACCTAGCATATGGGTAGTCTTGATCTGGACACTGAACTCGGATCATGGCTTCGGAGCCCAAAATCTTCACATCCACTTCCAAAGGAGCAACTGATCTATTGTTATAACTTGAATGAGGATGATTAACTATGGAACTGGTGCTTTGGCTGCTCTGATGATCAATGCTACTTGCATTGCTCACTTTGGGGTTTTTGGGTTGTTCTTGTACTTTGGCCTCCAATTCCTCAACCTTTGCTTTGAGCTGGTTGATGTATGACGCAGCATCAGCAAGCAAAGAAGATCTGTCCATTTTCGATACATTAGGAACCACAGAGCGGAGGACATAGAAACGATGGTTAAGCTTCTCTCTTCTTTGTCTCTCTGCCTCAACATGGTTTAATAATTGTGATGCTCTACTAGCGCCGTTAGTTGACGATGATCTTTTTTTCTTTTTCGATCGAGTGTTCGCTGTATTCTCAGAGGTGAAATTGCCAACAGAGTCCGAAGGTGAGTCTGGTGATGAGTCGCAGATATTGATATGTGCAGCTTCTTTTGTACAACCTTTAATATTCAACAATAATGTTAATGAAAAATTTAGGGTATGAAGATGCATAACTCTCAACAAAGTATCAATGTTAAGATAAGCTAATTTAAAATTTGGGATGACATGTTCCAGAATAAAATAACGACGTTTAGAACTAATAGCATTTTGACAATGTGTGTAAGAAACCCCTCTTTTCTATGTTTTAAATTCTCGCTTGTTTTCCACAAACAAACAAAAATATACTCATATCAAACAACTGGTGAAATCATCACTTGCAAGTTGCAATAACAGCACGACTAGAACAAGACCCAAAAGCTACATTTCTTACTCTCTTTCTCAACCCACACATATATAGCAAACATGAAAAACAATATTAATAAAAAACCCAGAATAATTAAAGAATGTCGCCCGTTACAATAAAATAATAGCAGTGAAAAGATTGTCTGCCACTAATTTACCATGTCATTGTCCGCATTTGCTCAATTATTTGAAAGAGTATCGATCGATAACCACTTAACTACTAATCAAATATAATTTTTTTTAAAAAACTGTAATTAATAAAGTTTTGTGCTTACCTTGTCTGGTCATCTCCTTTTGAGCTCCTGAAAACATGCCATTTTCTAGCAGATGAACAAGTGCATTGCCCTCACAGCTGCCCTCCTGCGAGACCTTCTTGTTGTTGTCTGATCCGAAAAGCGATTTCGATAGATGCACGAGGCCGCAATCTTCTTTGATGACATCCAAAGAAGCGAGCTCAAGCACCCCACAAGGAGTTGCAATACAAACCAGAGTTTGAATTCCATGCATTCTAGCCTCCTTCACTCTCTCACACTCATAAAACTGAAGCTCATGAGCACCTGCCAGCCAAACAAAACCTCCAGAACAAAACGCACGGCCCAGAACATTGTTGCTGGCGTGGCCTGCAACAAACGTCTGGGTTAAAGAAACGCTGTAAAAGTAAAACCACTCGGAGTCGGTGACATCTCCATGATCCACCATTGCCAAGTCCACCAGGTCTTCATGGAAAAGATCTTCAACGTCTTTGTTCACCACCTTCCTTCTCTCCACATTGTTGAACCCAAATTTTGGGTTGTAATTGTTGACCACCTTGTTGCTTCTTTTGGTGGCCAAGTCTCTGTTGATTCGGAAATCGCCACCAGCCCATGACAAAGAGACTTGGTCGTTGCTGTCATTGGAGGCTTGCCAGAAGATTGAATACAGCCACCACTCAGGCCTGTTCCGAAATATGAACTGGAGCCGTTTTTGAAATGTGGAGGAGTTTTCCTGACAAAAATTTGTTGGGGAGCTTGAGGAAAGAATTTCTTCCATGGCTTTCAAATTTTTTTTTTTTCGGGTTGCTGCAAAGCAAGTGAGAATTAGTAGCAGGAAAGAAAGACAGAGGAGGAGAAGCAACCGTGCAGTGAGTGAGGCTTTCGGTGTTCAGATTCTGACTTGTGAATTGTGATTGGACACGGGAATTAATAAAGACCTACCTGTTCCTGTAGGGATGGTGTCTTATTTTTTATTATTATAATAAACAATTTAAAAAATATCAAAGTTCTAAATTACAATTTAAAATTTCCACTGAGGACACGTATGCCTATTAACGTGTTAAACGTACAGGATACTGTTGTGACTATGAATGTGACTCCGTTTTGGGAATTTGGCTTATTGTGTTACAGTTTCTTACGAGTAAAGAGGCAAGTAACATTCGCATCATTTTTTATATTTTATAAAATATCTTGTGTCGTCTCGTACTTTTTTATAAAAATTAATTTTGATTTTATCATCACGTTTGTTTTTATTTCTATGATAGAATTTTCACTGGTTTTTTCAAACTTTTGTTTTTCTTTGACAATGTTGTGAGCTGCTTCACAAGAAAACATTTCGAAAACATGTAGGGCCAATTGTGGGATTGTGGTACTGCATTCCCATCTAACCTAATCAACCTAAAGGCATGTTAGCTGTTTTGACTAGTTCTCATTCTCCTTTCATACACTCTTCAAAACCTCACAAGTCACGTGAGTCATGAGCGACTAGAAATATTATTTTAAATTTTTGATTAGAGTGTACGGCACGATTTTCATATGCTTAATGATGAAATTTCCCATATAAAATAATAATAATAGAGTATTTGTCAATAAGTATAAAGAAGCTTCCCATTAGGTCACAAAAGTTATTGCCCAATTGATCGATCCCATCATGGCATTCAATTTAATATAGTGGTCTCTCATGGCACTCAATTCAAGGGGCTTTCATGGACCCTATGGTCCCTGTAAATTTAGTCGTGATATGTTCTTCGCTAGCTAGCAAATCTGGTCATGATATGCTGGTTTAAAGAACAACGTTAGCTTAGTGGGAAAAGACTTCTCCCGACGTGTTTGGGCCATTTTCCCCACTCTAACGAAAGCAATATATGCAATTCTTATCCCTGCATCGCGTCCTGCATGAATGGCTCGGACTCATTCGGCTATTTTAATTAAATTGAATAAGTGTCATTTAAAAAAGTGAGGATCCAATCCGAGTCACCAAATGAGATGTTTAAATAAAATCACAATAATAATAGGAATTCACCTACCTCCCTAACTATCCCACCTAACAGGACTTGTAGTTGAATTATTGGTGCTCGATGGTCTGAAGAATAAAGATGTATTTGTTTACAGAGGGCTTCACATCCCACCTCATCTATCTGTCGACAGTTTATTTGTCCCCATGCCTGCATAATGGAGATGTCATTTTAAGAGGGAAGGGCCACTTGGGCACAGGTTTGGGGGTGTGGGGTGTGAAAAGTTATGGAGCGGAGGACTGTAGGTTGTGTTATTAGTGGCTCCCGTGGAGGTTTATCATTTTGAAGAATGTGTGGTGCATGTGAGTGTAAGTTGTCACATCATCATTAATATCACCATTCTCATCCATTGTTCTAGTGCAATCAAATTCTACGTAAATGTATTATAGTTTTACCAAACCTCATGCCCAATAAATAACAAATACTATTACTAGGAAGACATAAATTAGTGTACCTATATATGAACTCTCAAATCGTATTGCCCTTTGTTAAGTAGACTACCTCAACACCCGAACCCATTTCTTACCCTTTTCTACTTAGTTACACAAATGACCTAGACAAATCTCTACCCCCCTAAACAATTATCTATAAAAAAGAATCAAGAAGAACAAAAGAAAGTGTAAAGAAGACATAAGTTAGTACGCCTACGTTATGTTGAAAACTGACAAATCGTATTCTCTTTTGATAGGTAGACTCCCTTAGCACTTCGAATCTATTTGATAGCTGCTTAATATAAACCCCTTCTTCCTAAAAATATTCCACGATGAACAGGAAGAACAGGAGAACATGAGAAAAAGTAAACAAGACAAAAAACAAAACAAAAAAGGAGGAGGAAAAGGAGAAAAAAACAATTGAGAAGATGCCAACGGGAGATAGGTTGGATGTAACCATGTATATATGGAAATTATTAATTATAAAGCTCAAATCTAGTAATTATTCACCTTAATTTTTATTTGGGTTATATTAAAATAGGCCCTTACAATTTAAAAAATTTAGACAATAATCCACCAATAATACAATGTTTAAGTAAAACCCAATTCTAAATTATGATAAAATTTGACCGTGTAGGTTGATTTATTTACAAATCATGCCACTAGATCTTTATTTGGTAGCTAATGTTTTTTAATCACCAAATTAAGGCAACTGAATAATACCTCACTGCACATTTATGTTTTTACTCCCATAAATAATGGGCTACCATCAAATTACTTCAAATATTCCCTCCTAACCTCCTAGAGTTAGGTAAATTCATACTAAGTACATAATAGTCAATGTACCCATAAAATTTGGGTAGGTAAACTATTTTCACAATATATCTACAAAAGTGTTGGCTTTAATATACCTACAATATACCCATAATAGATAAATTACAAGTTATATTATTGCATAATAGTCAATTATTGGGTAAATTATATCCAAAATGTGTTTATAAAAGTTGGGTATATTATTGGAATAATAAGTAAATTCATCTAGGTACATTATTTTTCGTAAAAGAAGTAATAGGTACATTATTTTTTCAACATAAAAATGTATGTATGCTATTATATTTATAAAACAATAATATAATAGCTAATTAATCACATATACTTCATTAATAAATTAATTGTTTTTTTATTATTAAATAATCCGATTAGGAATTGAAAAAAAGTTTCCAAATTAATTTGTACATTCATTTGGAGATCTTTTCAAATTCAAACGTGTGTCATTAGTTAAAATTCAATTCAAATTTGTTTCTATATTGGTTCCTACATTAATATACAAAATACAATAATGCCTTTTTGGGGGTGTTTTAGGAATTGCAAAAGTACAATAAATTTTTATTTTGCGATTGATTAGGTAACTTTGGATCCTAGGCATCCGGTATTTAGAAAAAACAATTTTTTATTCAAACAAAAATAAAAAAATAGATAGTAATTGAGGAAGAATGACTTTCAAAGGGTTAAGCTAAATTTACTATTTTTATTTCCATAAATAACATTAAATTCTACGACAATAATGGGTTGATAAAAGAAATTGTAGGAGGGTAAAATAGGCACACAACAAAAATTGACTAATTGAAATAATGACTCATCATCTCGTTATGGTAAGTTTGTTGACCTAGAATGCTAGTCACCGGGTTTACTTCAAGAGCATCTCCGAGGGAGATGTCAAATACCAAACATCAAATTTAAATTTGATGGTTGATGTGGCAATTTGACATCTTACACAGCTTTACACTCCATCCGATATGTCAAATTAAATTATTATTTTATTGCATTTTAGTATTAATTTATTTTTAATTATAAATAAAAAATAATAAAATATTCATTTGACATCTTGCTTTTGGGATGTTAAAAATAACATCTCAACCTCTAGCCTTCATTCCACATCAGCTTTGACACATCAGTTGGAGTGATGTGAGATGTTATTTCTAACTGTTAAATATCTATGTGGCATGTTTGACACATCAATTGGAGATACTCTTACAAATCTGTGAATTTTCACGTTTTCATATAAAAAACAAATTAGATTGTTCTCAGGAAGGTGACTTTTGTATTCATACAAAAAGGCTCATTCCCTAAATAGCCAAGTATTTTGGTTGTTGGAAGACAAGCGAATAATACATGAAAAACATGTAGTGTGCATGTGCGCACATGAGTTTATACAAGCTTATAATTTTCACATAATATTGTGTTATAAGGAAAAAACTTGCATGTCACTAGGACCAGGGACGTAATCACTAAGGGACCAATATGATCCTGGCTCCCATTCACATCTTTTTAATAATTGAAAATTAAAAATCAAACAACCAAGCAATCATTTAATAATTATTTAAATGGTGGATTTTTAATTTTGTCCTTGCATCCACACATTACATACGTCTTATTTGACGGAATGGGTCAATTAGACTTGATTTCTGAACGACGCGAAGTATGATAATCAAAATCAGAAACATAACATTTTGGTGCCTAAATTTAAATTTGACCCTAACTCTAGTGACCAACAATGTAATTACTCCTAATAATAATGATGTAATGTGAGTGTGTAGGTGAACGATGTTGACCAGTTCTTTTTATAGGACTGATGGAAGTAAACTTTAAACAACAAATGGATTTCTCAGCCACAAAATGGTTGCGCCTCCTGTTTCACCCCAAAATAAATTTAAATGAATTCCCTAAAAGGGGAAATATCGATCGATCAACATCTCTGGGTTCAATGCATTTATTCTGTTATAAAAAAACAATAATATAAAACCAAGTTGGGTTCATCACTCCACAGGACCGCAGCTACTAAAAGCAATTCTCCCAAATCGCATTCAAGATGCTAATGCTCTCTTTGAACCAATGCAATAGAGTTGCTCATCGCTTGGCTAGTTTTGCTTTGTCAATCCATATATAGATTTGTGACTGATAATCCTCCACAACCTCTCTCACCTGTCAACAACGCTTTTCATCATCAATTCAAAATCCTTCGCAGTTAATTATTGTATAATACATCTGGAAACCCTATTATATAATTCTTAAATGTGGAAAACGCTGCTAAAGCAAAAGCATCTATCTAGCATACCTGTCTTCTGAGAAAAACTTATGTAAAATACGGTATACGGATAATAATTTTTAATATTCTCAATCAATAAACTTTTTCATTTACATATCGTAATTGACCGGAATTGCAAAACTGTAATATTTCCTTTTCACATGAGTTTTTCTACTGCCTTCCAGGTTCAGGTATTATAATCCATCTCTGTATGTCAACTATTCAGGTGTGGTATCTATAGCATATATCTTCCTCACCACCACCACACCAGTCACACGCCCCAGGAGCGGTATTACAACTTTGAGTATCTGTCAATGGTTCATTAAAACATATAGTATTTATGAAAGAATTAGCCGTCCACGAATATAAACTTTGGATTCATTTAAGCTGTCAATCCCATCACCGCGTCGGCATTCAATTCTTTAAATTTTTTTTTTCTATAATATTATTTTTTCGTTGCTTTGAAATCTAGGGTTGATGAAAATGAAAGTTTAATGATTGCCAACTCAAGAAAATCAAAACAGATATATATAGATTTCTTCCTTTATTGCTTGCTTAATTTGGGCCTAACAAAATAAATAACCTCCACCCCAGTATTTAAAAAAGAAAAAGAAAAAAAGAGCATCACATTCGCATCCCACCTAACAAGATTTGTAGTTGAATTGAAGCTTGATCATCTCTGTGGCGTCAAAAAGACAGACGTACTGCTTGTCCAGAAAGGGCTTCACAACCACCTTATCTCTCAACTGTTAAATTGGTCCCTGTATTATTATGTTCTGCATTATGAGATTTAAGTTTATGGAGGGCAGGGCCCCACTTGAGCTGAGTTTTGGTGTTGAATTGCCATGGAAAACCTGTCCAATATGAGGCTTTGCTTTTGCTTGCTCTGCCATTTCTGCAAATTTCCAAAGTTTCATATCATCCAAATAAAGCAAGTTCATGTCTGTGTGTTCAATGATATTGATATTAAACATTGCGTTTAATTAAATCGATGATGATGATGATAGTCTAATTTTATGGCGTTTCTCTTCTGCTGTTAGATCTAGTATTTTGTTTTTGGCTTTTTATTTTTTATCAGAGGGTAAAACTTCATTAAACAAACTAGGCAATATAGTACATCAGTTTCTAAGCAAGACTCTATAAAAACGGAGGAGTAATAATGTCACTTCGTTAGAATATTGTCTTAAAAAAATCCAAAAGAGAAAAATCCAATTAAGGAAAAAGAGTACCACGACTTTTCCCAAAAACAAAACAATAGATAATCCAATTATTGACCTAATGATGGGCTAATTATGTGATAAGCTCGTCCTTATATAAAGCGATAGTGTGTATAGGACTGAGGTTGGGTCATCAATTTGGAATTACTAGATATATCTTTAGATGATACAACTCTTAAGCATCAGTAGTTCCACCTGGATTTTATTCTCCATCGTGCCTTTTTTAAGATTATTTCTTAAGCATCAGTTAAAATACAACTCCATAATCTTGAATTTATAGTATTAGGATGACTGATGAAGTGGAACCATCTCCACGTGTAGGGTCACTCAAGCGAGAGACAGAAGATGGTCGGAAACCAGTGGAAGAAAAATCGAGGAATCATTTGAGTGGCACCAATTTGGGCAGTGGTCTTAATTTGGTAGTTGCATGGGGATATCGTCCCATCTTTTCGTGCAACTATTTTGTCCGACAATTTAATGAGAAAAATGGGAAACGCTGAGCAATATTTAATGTACAATAAAATGCATATATATCACATGCTTTGACTATCCTGAACTGATGCCGTGGTTTTCTTACAAAACGGCACATGCTTCTTTATATATAGATATATATTGTCGGCACTTTTCAACACTTTTCACTCAAGCCTTGTCGGCTGGTTTTTAAGACTTTCCATTCGGCAATCACCCAATTCCAATCACCGGCCACGGGCTACGTAAAGCCAATTATTGGACATGAGGTTCAAGCATTTCGTATATATATAAAAAAAGAAATTTAAATCATTTAAAAAATATAAACATAAACAAAAAACTTAATCACAATTTATAAGACATTTCTTCATTAATATCGTAATCCTATTAATTTTAATAATAAATTGAGCTTAGACCCATAAAATTCATTTTAAATCATCTACAACCCTTACCTTTAGTTTTCTATTTAAAATACCCATTTTTTTCAAATAATACCCGATAACTAGGATCCAACTAAGCAAGTTACCTAATATAACTTAAAATCTAATTTATTGTATTTTTCGGGCACGAGGTGGGGGGGTGTGGCGGCGGCGCTGTGTAACTAACGACTCATGTTGAATTTGGAAAGATCTTCAAATAGTTGTAATGGATGTAGGAATTAATTTAGAAACTTATTTGAAATTAAATATTAAATTCCATATTAAAGTATTAGTAATCTATTTTACGACTGGTAATCTATTTTTGAATTAATGTTGTTTTTCTTTTATGAATTACGACTAGTAATCTATTTAACGTATTAGTTATTTAAAATCAATATTAAATTTAGGAATTAATGTTGTTTTCCTCTTATGAATTATAGAATTAGTATTCTATTTTATTATAGTTTAATGAATAATAGTGTATATATTCTAATTATGTTGAAAAATAATTTGATCATCCATTTATTTTTTTTTTAAAAAATATTTTTTTAATGAACCTATTTTTTCTTTAAATAATGTATCTATTTTTTTTTTCTCTAACAATGTACCTAGTAAAATAATTTACCTAGTATAATGAACCTATTTTTAATTCTAAATTCTGAACGTATTTCTTCTTCTAAATTATGTTCCTAATAATGTACCTAGTAAAACAATTTACCTAGTATAATGAACCTATTTTTAATTTATGAAAAATGTACGAAAATTTCAATTACAAAGTAAATGACCTATTTTTGTTAATTTTTTTGGTAAATAATATACCTATATTTTTATACATATATTTATATTTATATTTTTCATATGTACATTATTGGATATGTAATTTATATATTTTTTTTTTGTTGCTATTTTAGGGGGTGATATGTTAGAGGGAATGGCAACCAATTTACAATTATGGCAGTTAATGAAATACTTGGAATAAATTATAAATAAAATATGAAATCTGATGGCAAGGATGTAAAAACATAGGAATACTATGACCTCTTATATCCTACTAGTCATTTAAGTTTGAAATTGAGTTTTATACATAGTTTTTAGAATGATGGGCATATGTCTAGGAAATAGAAATTGTAGGAACCTGTATTAGACAAGCCCAGGAGTTCCTCCTCAATCTTAAGGAGTCAAGCTATGCTCGATAACATGTATCTAATCATAAAAGTTTTCTGCATCAACTATATCACATTCTAATTTGCTGTAACTTAATTATACAAGAACTATCTATGTCATCTATTTCATGTACAAAATCGAAAACGCATGTTAACAAAAAAAAAATCACCATATTTATGGAATAGATTGAAATATATAGCAAGTTGGTATCTAAATGCGTTCGGGTCCATTTTCATTTTGATGTTAATAGATATGCTTGTTGAGAGTATTTGTCCCACATTGAAAAGTAAATGGACCTAGCCTAGGTTTATAAGGAGTTGAGCTACTCCTCCCATTGCCAATTGATTTTGGGGTGGAACCTCAACTTCTTCATGGTAGCAGAACAAGGCTTCACGTGTTAGGCCCAACGGCAACACGTGCTCCCATACCACCCAATATGTGTTGTCCACGTGTTAGGCTTGAAAGTTCGCCACACGTGCAGAGACGTGTTGAGAGTATTTGTCCCACATTGAAAAGTAAAGAGATCTAGCCTGGGTTTATAAGGAGTTGGACTACTCCTCCCATTACCAATTAGTTTTGGGGTGGAGCCTCAACTTCTTCAATGCCACCTGCATGGCCAAATAAGCATATGTCGGTCAGTGGCTGTCAACTGAGTTGTCGACATATGTTCGGCTACTATCTTAATCGGAGTTTTAAAGGAATATTCATCCCTGTATCGTTATGACATCAAAACCCTATAATTGTTTTTTCCCTCCCTAAAATTTATCTAAGGAGGTGGTTTAGGGAGCTCATTGTAGATACTCTTAATTAGGGGTGGGCACTCAAACCGGCGAACCGGAAATCCAAACCAAACCGCACCGAACCAAACCGGAAAAAAACCGAGTTGACCAAAAAGTCAAAAACCGGTCAAAAACCGAACCGGACCGGTTTGGACCGATTTCGGATCCGGTTCCATGTCTTCAAAAACCGAACAGGGCCGAACCGAACCGGTGAAACTAAAAAAATATATAATTTCAATATATATATTTATATTTAATGCTATATTTTTAATTTCACTAAAAAAAACATAATATTTATCCAAGTTCAATGTCAAAATATCTCTATTGTCTCACTTTAATATTTATTTTTTATATGAAATTGAATAATTTGTTAATTTTCAAGTAAAAAAATAATATTTCAGTTGAGAATTGTATTAAAAAGTAATTTAAAAAAATAATTTTTATAATCCGGTTCAAAACCGAACCGGAATCGGAACCGGACCGAAACCGGTTCAAACCGAACCGGACAGTTTTTGAAATTTTTTTTATTAAAACCGAACCGAACCAAACCGGATGAATAGTATTGGATCGGTTCTAATTTGAGACAAAAACCGGTCCAAACCGAACCGTGCCCACCCCTACTCTTAATAATCTAAATTTTTTGACACGGATTACTTCCTCTTCAATATTATATTGACGCCATTTTCTTAATTTTTTTTTAAAAAAAAAAGAAAAAAAAAGAGTAAGATGTCTAGTCCTTGAAGAAAAAAATTGTTTCTCAATAAATTTTGATGAGAAAAGATATAAGATGTTGACTAAATTTTAACTTTTGCTATCCTCGTAATGACACGTAGGATAACTTTTCCACGTGTCGTTACATTATTGGTCAGAGATAGCAAAACAATACTATTCCCATTAAAAGAAAGGTGTTATAGATAAAAAGGCTGATGACAATTAACTAACATAATACTTATTTTTAAGGGCTTCTTAGATCTAGGTCCAAAACGATTAGCTATCATTGGGTTTAGTCTGCGTGTTTTTGGTTTTAGATGCAGGTCCTTTGACATTTATTACTTTTTTTGTTGTGTCGATTTTACCCTTTGAGGTAAATAAAGAAAACACATTTAAAATCTAAATTTAATGCATTATTTCCTTATAATTGAATTTCTTAATTTAAATTTTGAATTTTTTCCTTGATAATATTTACCTAATATATGCATAAAATACAATTTAATCAATGAAAAGTAAAGACCCACATATTATACCAATCGATTAGACAAACACCCACATGAATTTATGTACCTGACGTATAGGTAAATAGTGTTATTATTAGCAACGAAAAAAACGTAGTGATAAATCATGTTACCTATAAGTTAGGAACATAAATTAAAAGATTGCATATAAGTTAGGAACATAAATTAAAAGACTACCAATAAGGTAGATACAAAATAGACAAATAAAAATTGTATGTTACCTATAAAAAATATGTAAATAAAATACTATTATACATTGTCAAAAATATGAAAAAACACATATATACCTATGCAATAGGCAATAGAACAATATACCTACACTATAGGACTTCTACTATATATATCTACAAGGGTATGTAATATACCTCTACCATAGTGTGAACAAAAATAAAAATTGTTACCTATAACTCAAGTACTAAACGATGTGTTTGTAAATTGATCTAGTTTTTCCTTGCATGCTTCAAATGATCTGGTTTTCCTTGCATGCTTTGATTGGAAACCGCAGAAATGCGTAGGTAGTTGTTTTAGAGGGAAATGCCGTTTTGGATCATTATTGATCCTTTATGTCTTACAATATAAATTTAGCAAATGAATGCCATCATCCATCACTACCTCTCTTGATCTGCTCTTGCATGTAATGTATGTTTCCGTGTGTATACAGAGGGTACTAAAAGTTCCATAATCAAATGCTTTGGTCGACAATGTATAATAGTTTGTAACAACGTAATTTTTGGGATATGTTTGCGATTTTTTTCCTTTTCTATTCAATGACAAACGTTATAAATGACTAATTATTATCACATAAATTACTATTACCCAATTCAAAGCATAAGGGGCAACATTGGAACAAAAAATAATTTTAAAAAATTAAAAATAATAAAAAGATTACATCATAAAAGATTGAAAAATGAATGTAATTCTATGTGGCACAAAAATTAAATGACTTGTATCAAAGTCACAAAATCCGAGGATTAAACCCAACTTTTCAATGAAGATTTCGATCTATATCAACTTCTCTATATTTTTAACTAACTAACATGATATATTTATAGTTTAGAATTGTTATACTTGGAAATTGGAAACCATGTTAAACTAAGAAAATAAACAAGTCTCTCCTTAGTTATTAAACTTATTTAAATTACAACAACAACAACTAAACAAGAAAAAGGAGACGCTCAATATAAAATCATTGTCCTTTTTAGCTAGGGAAATTGATTACTGAATTACTTTCTAGTTGTACCATCTTTTTATAATACCCATTTTGACTGCCTCCTCACTGTTGAACCCATAAGGTACTCTTGCTACAACATCTTGAATCATTAACTCTTTCACACTTGAAATGCTTGCATGGTAAACTTGAAACCCTAGGGCTTTGAGTGCATTCATCAATTTAGCATACGGGTAATCTTGATCAGGACACTGAACTCTTATCATGGCTTCTGAGCCCAAAATCTTCACATCCACTTCCAGAGCAGCACCTGCTTTATTAATATTATAACTTGAACTATGATGATCAACTATGGAGCCGGTGCTTTGGCTGTTGTGATGATGATGATGATCAAGATTGCTCACATGGCCTACTTTGGGATTTTGGGGTTGTGCTTGGATCTTTGCCTCCAATTCCTCAACTTTTTCTTTGAGCTGATTGATGTATGCCACAGCATCAGCAAGCAAAGAGGACCTGTCCATTTTCGACACATTCGGAACAACAGAGCGGAGGACATAGAATCGATGGTTAAGCTTCTCGCGTCTTTGTCTTTCTGCCTCAACATGGGTTGATGATTCTCTACCAGTTCCATGGTTTGATGATCTTCCTCTCTTTTTCAATCGAATGTTTTTTGCATTCGCAGAGGTGAAATTACCAACAGAGTCAGAAGGTGAGTCTGATGATGATCCACCTATATTGACAGGCGTAGCTTCTTTTACACAACATTCTGGACAAAACAAAGATATTAAACATCAACACACAACATGTTTGACCATTTTGAGTAAAATGTCCTAAAATAATTTTTTTTTTTAAGTGTTTAAGCTAAAAGTGGTAGGGATTAATAATAATATAATCATAAGGAAAATAACTGTTTGGTACTAGGTACTAATTTACGAGGTCACTGTTGGCATTTGGTATCAACCAATCTTTCTCCGTTAAGGAAACTTGTTGCTTACCTTGTCTGGTCAAATCTTTTTGACCTCCTGAAAACATCTCATTCTCCAGGAGAGAAACTAGTACATTGCCGTCACGGCTACCCTGCTTTGAGACCCTGTTATTGTTTGATTCAAAGAGGGATTTGGATAAGTGCACAAGGCCCCAATCTTCTTTGATCACATCCAAAGAAGCAAGTTCAAGTACGCCACATGGAGTTGCAACACAAACCAGAGTTTGAATTCCATGCATTCTAGCTTCTTTCACTCTCTCACACTCATAAAACTGAAGCTCATGGTCACCTGCAAGCCAAACAAAACCACCAGAGCAAAACGCACGGTCCAGAATACTATTATTACCATGGCCTGCAGCAAATGATTGGGTTAAAGAAACAGTGTAAAAGTAAAACCACTCAGAATCAGTAACATCTCCAACTCCATGATCAACAAGACTCGTGTCCAAGTCCACCATGTCTTCTTCATCGAAAAGAACTTCAACTTCTCTGTTATTCACATTCTTTCTCTCCACACTGCTGAACCCAAATTTGGGTTGGTAATTATTGGTCATTTTGTTGCTTCTTTTGGATGCAAAATCCCTTGAGCTTTTGAAATGGCCACCAGCCCATGACAAAACAACTTGGTCATCATTGTTGTCTTTGGAGGCTTGCCAGAAAATCGAATACGCCCACCATTCAGGCCTGTTCTGAACTATGAATTGGAGACGCTGATGAAATGTGGCTGAGTTTTCTTGACCAAATTTGGGTGAAGAACATGGGGAGATAATGTCTTCCATGGCTTATTTTTTGTAGCAAGTATAAGAAAGCAAGTGGGAATTAGGAGCAAGAGAGACAGAGAAATGAAGAAACTGTGGAACAAGTACCCTGTGAATTCTGATTGTTGAATATGGGAATTAATAAACGAAAACTATCTGTACGGTTTGGAGGTTTTTATTTTTTTATTTTTTGCTTGAAAATAAGGAACATAAATGTGCCTGGATCTGTATGCTTGTTGTGTTGTTTGGAATTGTTGGTGTGAATTTAGACGACTACTATAATAGTGTTCCACGTGATAAACAGCGGACACAATGGAGACTATGAATGTGTGGCTCCAATTTTGGAGAAATACTTTGCTCCTTAATTGTGTATTATTTTCAAATTTCAGTGAGACGGGTCAACGGTCCACAATTAGCAACACCGATATTGTCTTCAACTTAGACACCTATAAAGCTTAGTATGTATGGGGCTTTATCACAAAATGCCTCGGTAATATTTGTCACATTCCGGAATCGGCTCCGCCGTAGCACGATATTGTCCGCTTTGGGCCCCCCTCTCTGGCCCTCACGGTTTTGTTTCTGAGAGCTCACGAACAACTTCCCAGTGGAAAACCCATCCTGGGATTGCTCTAGCCCCCAACTCGCTTAACTTCGGATTTCTTACTACTCCGAAGCCAGTGAGCTCCCAAAAGGCCTCGTGCTAGATGGATGCGGGTGTGCACATATAAGGCACATCACCCCTTCTCTGTTGGTTGATGTGGGATCTTACAATATTAGTAGTGGAACTACTCATTATAAATTGTATTTTATTTAGTCAAGTTTTCAATGTGAGACTTATATTCTTCAATATGTTTAAGTGACAAAACAACTTGGTCATTGCTGCCTTTGGAGGCTTGCCAACTTTGGACCCTTTTTTTTTTTTTTTTTTTTTTTTGCTTTTTTGAAAATAAGGGACCTACATGTGCCTGGATCTTTGTGCTTGTCGTGTTGTTTGGAATGGTTGTTGTGAGCATAGATGACTATTATGATGTTCAGAGAGACGAGTCAACGATCCACTATTAGTAATACTGATATTGTTCATAACTTAGCCATCTACAAAGCCCATTAGGTGTGGGGTTTTATTACAAAAGGACTCGGTAATATTAGTAGTGGAACTACTCATTATAGATTGTATTTTATTTAGTTAAGTTTCCGATATGAGACTTATATTCTTCAACATGTTTAAGTGACAGTATTTTGGTATCATACAATGTAACTTCTTGGGTTGAAGAGGTTTTAATTATAATTAGCGTAGTCCAGTGTAAAAACTTCTTTCTAAACATAATGTTCTTTGTGAAAGGGGACATGAGCATGACTCAGATTGGAGCAATATTGGACCATGAAGTCCTCCATGTGCACTGTGGAACTGGATTTCGAAGCCCCCATTTTGTAATTGGAAAAAGACTTGGCGCCTAACGTTGCTAGTCCTTCGGGTGGCCGCATCAAAGCAGAAGAAAGCAAAAGAAGAATAAAATAAATTAAAATAAGTCTCCCTCCGTCCGCCGCATCCTATAATCCCAAAGTAGTAAATATTGTATTCTTTTTTGGCCAACGAACAAGAATTAACAGATAAATAAAATAAAATTGTATCTGCCTTTCTTCTTCCTGTCTACAAGCCACCTCCAACTAACAAAATTTGTTAGCTGAGCTCGTGCTTCAGCTCTGTGGTCGAAAAAGGAGACAAATGTAAGGCTTCGCATCCACTCTATGTGTGAATCGTCATTCATCTTGTCCCCTCACTTGTGTTGAGATTTGGTGGTCAATTCTGGAGGATATAGTCATATATGGATGTGGATTATAATATCTATGAAGTTCTGTTTATGGTACTGCAATATGATTATTTATCCATATTATAATGTGAAAATAAATTATACCACATTATCGTACTCAGATATTCTCGTTTGATTACGCATATATAATATATCTTATCTTCATAAATAATCATGCAAGTCTCACATTGATTTCTCCATTAATATATATTTCTAATAAAAAATAAATGCATGGATGCATATGGCATTTTATCATTGCCAGTTATCTTCCACGTGATACAAATATTGCGTCCACTAAAATCTCAGATAAATAAATTATTACTGAAAAACTTTGCAGGGGAACACGATCCCTCAAGCATGTCCTTCGCCAGCAGGTACCACGTTTTTCCGCGTGTATATAAGCAAAGGCCTTTTGGTGATCTTATCTCACTTATATTATATGAAATTTTATTTTTAATCTTTCTTTATTTGTCACACTAAATTTAGGTCCCCACGATTTTGGGAGTCTGTGCCACTATATTTTAAAATGTTCTGTATATGTGACTTAGTTGAAAGTTGTCTCCCAGGAAAATTGGGCATTGCATGCATATTGTTCGTATTTTAATCCGGTAGGGTCGTATATATATATATCATATTAATTGCCCCTAACCATAACAAAACTAATGCTATGACAATTCATTTTATTTTATTTTCTTTAAAACAAGCGATATTTCATTCAACTTGATTGCAAAACAATAATATCGTTGTCGGCATGTAAAATATGGCATTGCATATTGTTCGTATTTTAATCCGGTAGGGTCGTATATATATCATATTAATTGCCCCTAACCATAACAAAACTAATGCTATGACAATTCATTTGATTTATTTATTTTTTTTAATTTTTAAAGCAAGCGATATTTCAATGTCCTATTTAAATATGGTCCCGTGAAATTACAAAGTAAATAATGCAGAGGCGCAGGAATGGTCCTGCTGCCTGTATGCATGAGACATGACACATCACAGGCTCACAGCCAAAGAATTATTATGAAGGAATATGCTGCAGTGATCTGGGACTGTGGTGGGATCATTGATCGGGAAGTAAACCTATAACTAGCTACAGCTCAATTCATCGTGAAAAGGTACATATACATATCTATATAACCACACTACAGTACAATATGGTGTTAGTGTTATTTTATGGCGCACAAACCTGAAGGTCAAAGTTTTGTCCTATAGTTGTTTGTTCTGTACTAATTTTCAACCAATGTTCTTGCCATCTCCAATGGTGGGTGCTAAACCTGCGGCATATACGCAGAGCATATACCATCCAATGCTTGGTGTTGCTGATTGATGTGGTTAATTTATTTCACGCATTTTGTATACTTCATTCCTGTTTCGTTAGCTCGTCACCGGAAATGTAAACGATTTAAAAACTAATTTAAGATCCCAATTTTAATACTTCTTTAATTTGAGAAGAGAAACTCTCATAACGGGGATATAACTTTTTACTAATTTCAATCAATAACACAATTATATATAAAATAATTTTTTATATATTATTATATTATTAATTAAAAATAACAAAACAGTGATATTTCCGGTAGATAAGTTTTTTCCCACCGTACATATTCTTCAATTTCACACCTCTGGTGCTGATTTGACTTCACTTGACAGAGGAATCTTAATTAATTTTCACACCCCAAGTGCTGATTTGACTTCACTTGAGAGAGGAATTCAGTAGGCTTCGAAATAAGTGCGTATATAAAACTCAATTCGAACAAGTAATGATTATGAGGCAAAATTTTCCACAGAACATGAAACTTTAAGAAGAAAAAAAATTAAAGGCCCAGACAACAACGTAAGGAAAGTAAACAATTGCAACTGAGATATTTGATTAACTTGGATTTGTTTGATAACCTTTTCATTTCAGTTTTTATTTTATTTTTTTGAAATAACATTTGTTTGGCAATTATTATTATTATTATTATTATTATTTTAGGGTTAAATTTTGAAGTTAAGATTAAAGAATGAAAATGCATGTGACAAGGAGTTCGTAGTATTTTTTGGTGAATTTTGAATCTGGAGGTCTCGAGGATTGGATTGGGTGCATGGCCGAATGCAAAAATCAAGTGGTCGAGTCCAAGTCGAGATGTCTCAATATTGATTGTTGGTAACTTGAGTGCATTTTAGGTATGGTGATATAAAATTAGTGAATAAAAAGGAGCGCGAAAAAATGAAAATACTTTCAATTTATTTTTAAAAATCAAGGTGATTTTGAAAACTATATTTCACATTTTTTAAAGCTGAAAATGAAATCAATTACCAAACATGTTTTCAATTTTAAAAAAGAAATGAAAACTTGAATGGTTATCAAACAACCTCTTAGGTATACACTAAATAATAATTAGGCATGAAATTTATAGATGATCAAGATGTCACGAGAAACATACTAGGCCTCGTTGAACCCCACACTCACTAGTGGGCTAAATTAACTAGACCCACATTCCACTAATCTCAAATTATAAGCTTGAGAAAATTGTAAGTAACACCAATCACACGCATGCAATCACAATATTGTGAGCTGTCCAATTGGTGTGTTTTATCTTTAATCCAGTGCTGCTAATGAGAATTTAAAGCGTGTAGTTTACTTGCATGTAAAGTATGTTGGAGGTTACTTTGTATCCATGACCTCATGCACCTTCGTGTACAAATGATTATGTCAATTCTAAGCACAGGGCTTTGTATCCATGACCTCAGTGCTGCTAAAAACTTTTTTGTCTCCATGGCCAGACTCTCCACTTTGGTGTTGTGATAATCCACCTGAATAACACCATGTATTTTTTTTATCATTGTGGCGGGGTTGAATTCCAGATACGGATCAGCATAGCAATTAACTAGTTGATGATGATTGTTAGGCCACTTATCTTGTGGAAGAGTGAGGTTGGAGGGACCAGCATCTGTTCTTTTTAAAGATAATGGACTCGGTTATACGGTAGCTTGGTTGTCTTCCGTTCACACATTTAACCAACTAGCACTGCTAAAAGCACAACTTGCATTTGTGTCCTTTGTGTCCTTTATGTCAAACAACACGGATAATCGTGTTATGTGACGATGCCCACGGTATCATTACTTTAAAGTAGTCAGTGTATAGCCCTTTCCTTTAATTGTAGAGTACAAATGTGTTGCTTTGTGGCAAGTATTTAGAGTACGAATGAACCATTTGTGTTTTTATTTTGACAAATGACTTAAGTGTTAGATAAATTGATTCCACATGTGTGAGCTGAGCATAGTTTCAAAATCGTACTCAATAGGGTATATATTTTTGAGTTAATTACACTTTAGTATCCTGTAGTTACATCCTTAAAACATATTAGTCCATATTTTTTCAATTTTTACAATAACATACCCCGAACTTTTAAATTTGTTAGAATGTAGTTCGGCCGTTAAGGTTTCCATCAGATCTCTCCGTTAGTTGCCTACATGGCACTATAGGTCTCACATTTTTTAATTTTTCTTAATTTTAAATTAATTAAAATATTAATAAATAAATAAACCAAACAATTGCCATTAATCATACTAGTCAAGTGCGCAATTCACCATTAATCATTTATTAAACCGATAACAGCTCAATTGCTCTTTGCCTCAACATTTAGGAGAATAACGTCTTAAAGTAAGGGTTGAAAGACAATTTCTAAAACTATACAATGTTTCAACCACGGTACGAACCGGAGACCTCTACCTCCATCCCCAGAACATAAAGCAAGCGTTGAAAGCCTTGAAATTTATTCTGCGATGGCTGACAAAAAAGGCCTGAGAATGATTGGGGGGTTTTTCGAAGAGAAGAATGAAAACTTTCAGCCTCGTTTTCCATCACTTCTCTACACATTCTTCCACACTGGGCCTCACCATCCAGTCAGAAACAAACCACAACCCTTTTCATCAGTAATTGCCTAATCGCAGGGGGTGGAGGGAGAAGAAATCGCATGGCGTGGGAGAATAAGAAAATCGCCTAGGGGGAAGGGTTCTGGGTTTGTGGGGGTTGGAGGGGGGGTGGTCATGGGGGAATGTAGGGAGAAGAGATATATATATATATATATATATATATATATTTATTCTTTTAAAAAAATGGTTTTTTTTTTGGTGTAAAATTAATAAAAATTAAAAATTGTGAGACCCACAGTGCCAAACCTTAACGGTGGAATCATATTGTAACAAATTTAAAAATTCGGGGGTATGTTATTGTAAGAATTGAAAAGGTAGAGACTAACATGTCTTAAGAGTATAACTTTAGGGTACTAAAGTGTAATTAACCCTATATTTTTTTAATAAAAAATATAAACACAATTTGAAAACCATGTTCAATGCCAATTGTTTAAATAAATAAATGTAAATTTTTTAAATCACAAATAGTCCCTCAGGTTTGCGAAATTATAGTCTTTCATCCTTAATTTTTTTTGTAACATTAATGGTCCTTAAGATTATACTCCACACATCAAAATGGTCTCTGCTGTTAACTTTTGTCAAATTTTCTGTTAAATAGCTGACATGGCATATATGTGGGCCACACATCCAATAATATTTAGCCACGTAGTTTAAAAATATATATATATATTTTTTAAAAAAAGAATATTATTATTATTATTTTAAAAGATAAGATTAAAACTTTTTTTAAAAAAAACTCTCTCTCGCCCTCTTTCTTCCAACATGTCGCCCCACCGTGCCAACCCTCCGCCCTCCATCCTCTCTCTCTCCTCAGATTGGGGGGTGATGGTCAGGCAAGCATATAACCGGGTTGGGATTTGATGCAAGAACATAATCGGTTTTAATGGTTGAGGAAGGCATAGGGGTCCAAATCTGGAATGGGTATGGCCCTTTGTTATGAACTTGAAATGGTTTGTGGTTGCTGTGATGGTAGAAGTTGAATTGGTGTTTACCTGTAGCTGCACATGAGTTGGGCATGTGATTCATTAACCCAGATGCAGCTACTCGACATGAACTGTGGATATGTTGGGGTCAACCATGCAGCCACAGTAATGAGAAATGGTAAGACAGGTCCGCCGACGCTTCTCTAGAAGGAGAGAGAGAACAGAGGGAGAGGAGAAGAGAGAACATAAGGCGAAGATGGCAGAGGAGGAGACGGAAGGGGAGGGCTGGCGGCAGGTTTTTATATATTTAAATTCAAGTTTTAATTTCCTTTTTCTTTATACTAAAAAAAAAATAATTAATTTTTAAATATATTAAATATTTTATCAAAGCTACATGGCACTATAATATTAGATGTATGGCCCCACATATATGTTATCAGCATTTTAACAAAAAAAAATAATGTAAATAATGACCATTTTGATGCGTAGAGAATAACCTTAAGGATCGTTAGTATTATAAAAAACAACTAAGAATGAAATATGATAATTTCATAAATTTCACCATTTGTAATAAAAGCCATAAAAAAAATTACACATTGCACGTGCTTGCATTGGGCGGGTAGTGTTTAGTGCATTTATTTCATGTACAAAAGTACACTATACCGTATAGCATTTTCTCTTTTTCCTTTTTTTGCCAAACACCAAAGCATTTTTCGGAATTGATTCAAATGCGTACAGAGCAGGTGGTGGGTAGGCTAAGAAATTATTAATTTGAAAACAACTCTACAGAAGGAGAATGAGGATAATCATATTGTCCTCGTTAGCTT
The DNA here is from genome assembly GCF_000346465.2 of Prunus persica. NCBI lineage: Eukaryota > Viridiplantae > Streptophyta > Magnoliopsida > Rosales > Rosaceae > Prunus > Prunus persica. The sequence continues at coordinate 12,600,129 of NC_034013.1, read as the reverse complement.
ACAGAAAAACTAGTTACTGGTTTACTTATAATTTCTAGTTGTACCACCTTTTTATAATACCCATTCTCATGGCCTCCTCACTAGTGAACCCATAAGGCACTCTTGCCACAATATCTTGAATCATCATCTCTTTTACACTTGAAATGCTTGCATGATAAACTTGTAACCCCAGGGATTTGAGCGCATTCATCAACTTAGCATATGGGTAATCTTGATCTGGACACTGAACACGAATCATCGCTTCCGATCCCAAAATCTTTACATCCACTTCCACAACACCAGCTCCTTTATTATTATTATTATTATTATTATTATTATTATTATTATTATTACTACTTGAATGATGAAAATCAACAATGGAGCTGGTGCTTTGGCTGCTGTGATGATCAAGATTGCTCACATTTCCCATGTTGGGATTTTGGGGTTGTGATTGGATTTTGGCCTCCAATTCTTCGACCTTTGATTTGAGTTGATTGATGTATGCCACAGCATCTGCAAGCAAAGAAGATCTGTCCATCTTCGACACATTCGGAACAACAGAGCGGAGGACGTAGAAGCGATGGTTAAGCTTCTCTCGCCTCTGTCTCTCAGCCTCAACATGGTTTAACAATTGTGATTCTCTACCTGGTCCATGGTTTGTTGATCTTCCTCTCTTTTTCAATCGAGTCCTCTCTGTGTTTTCAGAAGTGAAATTGCCAACAGAATCAGAAGGTGAGTCTGATGAGGAGCCACCAATATTGATAGGTGCAGCTTCTTTTGTATCACCCTCTGGTCAAGAGAAATTGTTTGAAAATTTTCAACGAAATGTTTAAAATAATTTACCATGTCATTGTCAGCATTTTTTTTGTCAATATTTGATATAATATGGTATCAGCCACTCTCTATTAACTTACACTTGATGCTTACCTTGTCTGGGGAAGTCTTTTTGAGGTCCTGAAAACATCCCACTTTCCGGGAAAGGAACAGGTGCATTGCCGTCACGGCTGCCTTGCTTGGAGATCCTGTTGTTTTCTGATCCGAAGAGTGATTTGGACAGGTGCACAAGACCCCAATCTTCTTTGATCACATCCAGAGAAGCCAGTTCAAGCACCCCACATGGAGTTGCAATACAAACCAAAGTTTGAATTCCATGCATTCTAGCTTCTTTCACTCTCTCGCACTCATAAAATTGAAGCTCATGAGCACCTGCAAGCCAAACAAAACCACCAGAACAAAATGCTCGACCCAAAATGTTGTTAGTGGCATGGCCTGCAGCAAATGACTGGGTTAAAGAAACGCTGTAAAAGTAAAACCACTCAGAGTCAGTAACATCTCCAACTCCATGATCCACCAGCCTCATGTCCAAGTCCTCCAAGTCTTCCGGGAAAAGAGATTCAGCACATCCTCTGTTAATCACCTTCTTCCTCTCCACATTGTTGAACCCAAATTTGGGTTGGTAGTTGTTCATCACTTTGTTGCTTCTCTTGGATGCCAAGTCCTTGGAGCTTTTGAAATGGCCACCAGCCCATGACAAAGAGATTTGGTCATTGCTGTCTTTCGAGGCTTGCCAGAAAGTCGCATACACCCACCATTCGGGCCTGTTCTGAACTATGAACTGGAGACGCTGTTGACATGTGGCTGAGGTTTCTTGACAAAATTGGGGTGAAGAAGATGAGGCTATAATCTCTTCCATGGCTAAACTTTTTTTTGTTTTTTTGGGTACAGAGACACAGGATGAGAAGAAGTAGAAGAAGAAAGTGAGTGAGTTGAGAGTGAGGTTCCCTCAGTGTTTGTGAGATGTGATGAGTTGTGATGATTGAATATGGGAATTAATAAAGGGACACCTACTACTCCACTGATAAGAGATTTTTTCTATTTTTTGGATCTGAAGTTTTAAAGGGAGGCCTACTTGTGCTGGATCTATGCTTACTTCTGGTGTAAATTCAAAGACAAATGGTGTGCCACGTGATAAACGCAGGAGAGATTTATGAATGTGGCTGGATTTTTGGAAATTTTTCTTCTTCTCTCCCTTCAATTGGACGGTTTTTAATATTTTTGAACTTTGCTTATATCTGTCAATGAATATAAACCTTTCTTCCATCTAATAATAATACAACTTTCATTTCTTTATATAAGTACAATTTTATTACGTTGAACTTTGATTATCTGTCAGTCGATATGATTTGTTTTTTCTTCCTAACATTGGCTGTAATCTTATGCTTTTTTGATAATAAATCAAATCACGGATAATGTTATGTAAGGAAAAGAAAACGTCTACTGATTGGAAAAATACTTCTCTGCGGAAGTTGTTACGTCACCAAATCGAAGAAAATGAGGAACCAGATATAAAAGTATATGAAAGTATATCACTATCTCTATGAAGTATGTAAGAGTTATTAAGAATCTTCAACTCTACAAAAGTCACTTACTTACAAAAAAAAAATTTTAAAAGTTAGAATTGGGCCCTCATCAATCCAAAAAAACCAAAAACCATATAAATAATAAGTACTTTCCCCTCCGCCGCGTTCAATACTCTCAAAATATGGCTCTTCGAACAAAGAGAAATTAAATGAAAAATAATAAAAAATGTATCTACCTCCTCTCGCGATTCTCCCACCTAACAAAATTTATAGGTGAACTCGTGCTTCATCTCTGTGGCCACAAGGAGACAGTCTTATGTTCAGAAAGGGCTTCCCGACACCACCAGTTATCTCTCAACTATTATTTGTCCCCATATATATGCTAAATGATTAGACCTTCGGTTGAAGAAGGTGAGGGTTTGAACGTAACTTGCGATGTGACCTGTTAAATATATAAGATGGCGAATCCGAATTTTAACAACGCAGAGGAGGTGTTTGCTTCCATGCTTACAATCAATTTCTGTGATGAAATCATGCCCATGATGAACAGTGTACCCCCAACTACTTTCATTGGGTCGTTTGATTGAGGGCATGTACGTCCTCCATGTGCAGTTATTATATTCTAAAGCTTTATTATTATTTTTTTTTTCACTCAATATATTTGTATCAAGATTAACTCAAGAAACTAATATGAAGGATTGCAAAATTGAAATATATAGGGGTTGGCAACTTTAAAAAGAATCCAAGGCATTAAAACAAAGATGTAATTAAATTGCATAAATATTCAGAACATTGAAGGCAATAATCACCTAACAATATCAACAATTTTGCTATTAACTAAAGCTGCATAAATTAAAAAATAAATAAAATCTTGTAATTGAATGTGTAATGCAAAAGCTTCTAAAAGAAGTTAATAGCAATTAACTAATTCTGGAATCAAAAGGAGCTAACGTCCAAGGTGTTAAAGTGATACATTTATACTACTACAAAAAACTGTAGGTTTTTCTCCCAAATTCAAAGCAATGACAGCCATCAAAATAAAGAATAATTAGGCTCAATAAAACTTGCAATAATATCACATAAACTCTCTGCACGTTTTTGCAAAAATTAATAGATATGAATGAAAATAAGAATCAATATAAAAATTGAATACACAGATAGATCAAATCGAAAACTGACGCAATATTAGATTGAATTCTTTCCTTGTGAATATTTACCTAATATATGGATAAAATATAATTTAATCAATAAAAGTAAAGACTCACATATTATACTAATTGATGTACCTATGCATGAGGTAAACATCCAAATATTGAAAACACAATATGTTTAATCTTATCAAATTGATTTGTGGTGTTTAAGCATAGCAACAAATAAACAACTTGAGAAAAATAAGATAAACAAGAGAACTATTGATGACATTTTTATGTACCTAATATATAGGTAAATGTGAGATTATTTACATAACTTACTAGGTAAATATAGGATTGTACTTGATTATTGAGGAAAGTATGAGATAATATATAATCTACATGACATATAGGTATTTTGTTATTTTCAATATACCTTTTTTTTTGTTTCTTCAATTTACCAAATAAAGAGGTCGTAAACAATAAGAAAGAAAGCCAACGCTGTTTTTGGGTTAAAAGAAGAACAAAAAAAGACAACGTTAATATACAAAATTATGGATGCAATCAATAGAATTCATGGATGTAATTAAAAGAAAAAGAAAAAAAAGGCAACCTAATTAATATACCAAAATCATTATGGTCATAAGCACTTAATTTGTTAATTAATTATGGTCATAAACAATTCTTTTTCGTAATTATCACATAAATTACAGTTATTTGATTCAAGACATAAGGACAACATTAAAACAAAAATAATTTAAAATAAAAATAAAAAGATTACGCCAAAAACTATTTATTAAATTGATTGACAAAACCCATTTATTAAACATATCGACAAGACTCATTTATTGATCTAGATATTTTTCCGTGTGACTATTCCCCCATAAATTTTGTACAAATTTTGTGTCCAAAAACTGGGCTCAATGGTCAAGTGAGTACCATCGCGATGACGTTTTCACGATTTGGTTACATGGCCATGTCAGTGTTAATTTATATTGGAATTTGTGGCACACCAAAGCCAAGATCAAAGTTGTCATAAAAAAAATAAAAAAATAAGCCAAGATCAAAGATGTTTTGTCACTCGTATTTCCCCAACCCACCAATTTTCATAACACGTGTATAATTTACTAATATAATATTTTTTTAGTATAAATTTGTGGACCGTCACCGAATAAGTTTTTGTGACTGTTTTGAACTTGGTTATATGAGAGGGAGTGGACAAAATTCAAAACAAACAAGTAATGAGACAAAATCGTGAACCAAGTATGAAAGTTTTTCAAGGAAAAAAAATTAAAGATTTGGAGCATCTCCTCCAACATTAGCCAGGCTGGCTAATTTCATCATTAGAGACATTAACAGATTAGGTAAACATTAAAAAAGATTAAAACTCACTTGCAATGTTTGCACATTCTCTCTCTCTCTCTCTCTCTCTCTCTCTCTCTCTCTGACCTCCCCTAGCTACCCCGTAATCCCCAACTCCAGCTCAGTTTTTCTAAGTATTCCATTTCCTGCAAGTTGTGTCTTCTTCTTCCCCAATCAATCTCCATCAAATTATTGCCCCGTCCTGTGAGTTGTCTTCTTTTCATATATTCGCCCAATTCCCATACTAAAATTACCATTGTGATTATTTCACCACTTTCATTCTTTCTCTTGACTGAAGTTTTTTGTGTTTTTGGTTTTGGCCGATGGATAAGATTTTAAATTGCAGAGAACCGCAGAGCATCGAGATCAATCATTCTATCACATGTTGATTTTTTTTATTTTCTTAATCATAAGAGTAATAATAAGATGTTCAACGTTGAATAGAATTGTCAGGAATAACGTATTTTCAAACTGAGCAGCTAAAAGAACATTTGAGTCATTTTCACTAAACAACAATAACGTACTTGGTCAAAAAAAGAAAGAAAGGTTTTGTATTCCCCGAAAATATATATATATATATATATATATATATATATATATATATACTACATGCAAATCACACCTTGATTTTTCCAACTGCAATGTCAGATGATTGCATGAGCATATAAATACAATAATACAATCAAATCTTAAGTAGATTTTTTATTTTTATACAAGCAATAAGCTTATTTTTTATTTTTGTATACATTTGATAATGAGGAAGGAATATTCGAACATAAGACTTCGGGTGCAGGAATAAATTATAACTCGTTTGGGAGTGATTCTGCATTGGCCAAAAAACATTTCTACGGAGAATCAATCCTTCAAATAATCACTTTAAGTGGTTTTAAGTGATTTTATGGAGAAGCACATGAGAGGTGCTTCTACCCATAATCACTTAAAATCACTTAAAGTGATTATATAGAGAAACACATAAGAAATAGTTCTCAGAATCACTCCCAAATAAGTCCTTAATTAACTACATCTACTAATGATGACATGAGTTAACCAGTTGCGCGCATGTGATTGAAATTGGGGCCACAAAAACAGATGGGCCTCCAGCTGTCTGCCTTGGGCCTATCTTTGGTCCTAAACAAGTAAAAGGTTGGGTGGACCCGCACCTGCTTTATCAAAGATAAGGGATTTGTGATTTGGGTAACAATGCCATGTGCATTGATGAGATTCCCCTACTTCTTCTCTTCAGGTAGCTTACAAACGACCAAATTGACGAAGATTGAACAGATTAAGATTGCCAATGCTTGTAGTATTTCTGGTATGTGACGCAGGACGTATGTCACAGTGTAGTAAGTTTTTCTTTTTACTACTTTGACCCAAAAAAAAAAAAATGTTTTTCTTTTTACTTTTCTAGCAAAAAGAACATACGTACTATTATGTTACTAGAAAAAATAATCACCGTTCCGACAAAAAAGGAATCAACCTAGCATTTTCTACTCATTAGAAAAGAAGTGTACCCTCAAATATTAGCTTTCACGGATTTTGAGTTACAACAAGAAGGACAAAAGAAGAAGAAGGAGCGAAATCGTTGTCCTCATCATTAGCTTAAAGGGAAACTAATTGTACCATTTTTTTATAATACCCATTCTCATGGCCTCATCACTAATGAACCCATAAGGCACTCTTACCACAACATTTTGAATCATCAAGTCTTTCACATTTGAAATGCTTGCATGACAAACTTGTAGCCGAAGGGATTTGAGTGCATTCATCAATTTAGCATACGGGTATTCTTGATCTGGACACTGAACTCGTATCACGGCTTCTGAGCCTAAAATCTTCACATCCACTTCCAGAGCAGCAGCTGCTCTATTAGTATTGTTATTGTTTGAATGATGAAAATCAACTATGGGGCTGGTGCTTTGGCTATAGTGATGATGATCAGCATTGCTCACATTTCCCCTTTTGGGATTTTGGGGCTGTGATTGGATTTTGTCCTCCAATTCTTCAGTCTTTGCTTTGAGCTGATTGATGTATGCCACAGCATCAGCAAGCAAAGAAGATCTGTCCATCTTCGACACATTCGGAACGACAGAGCGGAGGGCATAAAATCTATGGTTAAGCTTCTCCCGCCTCTGTCTCTCCGCCTCGACATGGTTTAATAATTGTGGTGCATGGTTTGATGATGATCTTCCTCTCGTTTTCATTCGGGTACTCTCTGTATTATCAGAGGTGAAATTGTCGGCAGAGTCTGATGAAGACCCACCTATATTGATAGGTGCAGCTTCTTTTGTGTCACCTTCTTGTCAAAATGTATAAAAGAGAGTGTTGCAATAACATATCAAATGTCAGTAGAAATTGTTTGAAATTTTAGAACCATATGTCCTAAAATAAAATATGATATTGTCAGCAGTTTTGGTCAATGTTTGATAGTAACTACCAATCAAATTTCAAGCTTACCTTGTTTGGTCAAATCTTTTTGACCTCCTGAAAACATCCCACTTTCCAAGGGAGGAACAAGTGCATTAACGTCACGGCTGTCCTGCTTTGAAACCCTGTTGTTGTCTGATAGAAATAATGATTTTGAAAGATGCACAAGACCCAAATCTTCTTTGATCACATCCGGAGAAGCCAGCTCAAGAACCCCACAAGGAGTTGCAATACAAACCAGAGATTGAATTCCATGCATTCTAGCCTTTTTCACTCTCTCACACTCATAAAACTGAAGCTCATGGTCACCTGCAAGCCAAACAAAACCACCAGAGCAAAACGAACGGCCCAGAATATTATTTGTCGCATGGCCTGCAACAAATGACTGGGTTAAAGAAATGCTGTAAAAGTAAAACCACTCAGAATCAGTAACATCTCCAACTACATGATCAACCAGCCTCATGTCCAAGTCCATTTCTTCATGGAAAAGTGATTCAGCTTCTCTGTTGTTAATCACCTTCTTCCTCTCAACAAAATGTTTATTATTGACCATTTTGTTGCTTCTTTTGGATGCCAAGTCCCTAGGGCTTTTGCAATGGCCGCCAGCCCATGACAAGGCAACTTGGTCATTGCTGTCTTTGGAGGCTTGCCAGAAAATCGAATACACCCACCATTCAGGCCTGTTCTGAACTATGAACTGGAGACGTTGTTGGAATGAGACTGAGTTTTCTTGACAAAGTTGGGGTGGAGAAGATGAGGGTATAATTTCTTCCATGGCTAAACCTTTTTCCTATTAAACGAAATTTTAGGTCACAAGGGTTGCAGAAAGCAAAGCCAGAAAAAGAAAGCAAGAGGGAGGCAGAGGATGGGAAGTAGTGGAAGAAGAAATTGAGTGAGTGGGTGAGGTTGTAGTACAAACGTGGTGGGACTAATGGCGTCCCATGGATAAGCACAGATTGGCTGGAATTTGGGGGAAATGATAACTTAGGTCTAATGGCGGGCCACGCGATAAACACAGGTTGGCTGGATTTTTGGGGAAATATTGTTAACTATTCTGTAAGAAGATTTTTCCATATGCCCTAGTTGTACGATTTTTAATATTTTGAACTATCTGTCAGTGAATAAACTTCTGTTCCATACGCACGCACAATTTTCAATTGCTTAATTAAGAACAAATTTTTTATTCTGTTTGTCTGAAAAAGCGTATTGAATGATGATACCATAGATAACAATAATAACGGATGAGACTAAGGAAGGTGTATTAATTTGATTTTAAAAGGATTATAAAGTTGATGGGGTTTAATTGAATTTAATTGAGTTTGACTGAATTCTACAAACTCCACATAGATTTTAGCTACATTCGTGTATAGATTTTAATTGAGTATGTTAGAGTTTTATTATTGATTTTAATGGAGTTTATAGCACCAAAACAAAAAAAAGGGTTTAGGGATGATGATGACGGCAATGGCGATGGCGATGGCGGTGGTGATGGCGGTTTGTGGGTGATGGTGGGGTAGGTAGTGGTAGAGGAGGTAGGGGTGGTAGTGGTGGTGGCGGTGGGAGTGAGGTGGTGGAGGTAGTGGCTATGGTAGTGGGAATGGCGGCGGCGACAGTGGCGGTGATGGTGATGATGCTGGCAGTGGCTATGGTGGTGGTGATGGTGGGGCTTCTAGTAGGGGTTGTGGTGGGGGTAATGGTGATGGTGGTGGTGGTGGTGGTGGGTGGTGGTGTTGGAGGGTGGTGGCAATGTTGGTTGTGGTGGCGACGACAACCATGATTGTGGGGGGACAGCGACTACGGCGGCCATGGTGATAACCATGATACCCATGTAGAAGTGTGAAAATCATATCTTGAGAATAAAAATAATATATCTATTAAAATCTCTGGGAGGGAAGCAAAGATTTTTTCATGGCCTAAAATTTATCTATAATCAAATGAAATCCACCACTTTTTGTATTTCCTTTAAAATCAATTAGTTTTTTAATACACCCCAACTTTTATGAAGTCTTTTAAAGTCGTGATTGAATACATCCAAATTTGAATGAAGTTTAAAAAGTATAAATTGAATACACCCAGAATTGTATAGACTTCTATAAAATCGTGATTGAATACACTTGAACTGTAGTAACCCAAACCTAATTTAATTTTAATTTATTAGTTTATTGGAGAAAAAGACTAAAATACCCCTAGAATAATTTATTAGGGAAAATGTTGACTTTTGGACCATGAAGGAATTTGAAAATTTCAATTGTACCGTCGCGTCGAATCGAGTCCATAGACACATAGTGGGCTCAAATCGGAGTTATAACGAAGAAAATAAGATCCAATTATGGTGAGGGGCAAAGTCGTAATTCTCGAAAATCAAATTTTTTAAAAACTGACTTTCTTCTCTCCCTCCCTCACAGTTGCGACAAACCCCTCATTCCCGTTTGCACAGCCGTCACCTTCTCTCCTCCATAACCAATGCCACCCTCCACCTTGATCGATGAGACTGGTGCCAAAACGACCGGCCAAGCGCCGCCGTCACACCCTAGCCCATCACCGCCATCAACCACCGCTCTAGTCACTGGAAATCGAAGGAAACTCGCTGATTTTTGTTCGGAACTTTACGGCTTCGATCTCTCTCCTTCGGTCACCATTTCCAACAATCAAGGTACTCGGGCACCAGCTGATTTGCATGAAGGACCTTTGAAAGGTCCAGCTAGCTCGGACACTCAGTGAGTGGACTTTGGTTTTATAAATAATTTTTATGCAATTGAATTTCCTTATTTGATCTTGAATAAGTTTTATTGACTGTGGCTTTTCTAGCATGATTTGATGAATTTAAATATTTTTATTTATATGCTCCCTAGTTGAATATGTTAAAAAGGGGTATGGAAAGTAAGAATTGAGATAATTTGTTGGATTGAGTGGCAGCAGGATTTAAGGATAATTAAGAAATAATTTTATAAATTTCAATCTTTTTCATAAGCATATATTTATTTTAAAAACCACCCTAGGTACCCAAGGTTGCCTTCGGATTAAAATGTTGCCTTCGGATATGACGATGTCCACGGACATCCTAGTTGCCTTCGGTTTTGTCAACGCACTTGACATTTGCCCCACGAGTTTCGGGTACACCGAGACCGTGGGAGCGAAGAATGCGGATCATGCCGACTAAATGTCCCCTGAATTCTGCGAGGATTGCGGCTCGAGTTGACTTTGTGTTTCCTGAGGCCTGCGAGGACGTGTTGCTTCAGTGGCACGAGGAATTGACGGATAAATATGGGAATTGACGGAAATAAAATGGGTATACCTAGGTGGTAGAGAAATCTTTATCTTTCAATGTTTAAACTATTTGATGATTTCTGTGAGTGTGTGAGTGATTATATCAATATAAATATGTGTGTTTGACTTCTGTACAAATATAGTATGCATAATGAGTTTTCTAAACGTTTTTACAGTGGGGTTAGTATGTTCATATATTATTTTGCTCACATTTTTGAATGTTTTGCGCCTCCATGCATTAGACATACACCAGAGCGCCACCTCCGGGCAGATTCCATACTCTGCTCCACTCTCTCTCTCTCTCTCTCTCTCTCTCTCTGATGTATGATTTTGATTTGAGAACAAATTGTGCTGTTGTAAATTCTTGAATTAGTTGCTCTAATGAATTGCCCTAGGACTTTCTGTTTAGCCTGAAGCCGTTTAGTTCAGTTGATTAGTTTGGATGTAATATGAATGCATGTTGGCAGTTGGGATATGTATATATATGCTTTTGATAGGTTGAAATGTTGGGAAATGATCAAATTACAGGAGAGACTCTGTCGAATTTTCGGTAGAAGTCGAACTTGTAATAAACTTGAATTTTAACTAGAAGGGCAATTTAGTGATTGTGCCCGACACCCGCCAAGTGTCGGACACGCACAGGGTTCGGCTCGGATTCTAAAGTGGAATTTGGGTTGAGTCCTGTCATGAACTTTTAAACTTCTTCAAATTCTTTTAAAATCTAAATTGAATACACCCCCTAAGAAGAGAGAATTTGATTTAACAGTTGGTGCGAGATGAAGGGAGTATAACGTTGGGAGGTATTCAATTTTGACTTTAAAATAGTTTTTAAAAATTTGGTGGTATTCAATTGTGATTTTAAGTATTGTTTAAAAGATTTTGTGATATTCAAAAAGTTTATGATTTTTGAAAACTTTGTTAAATGAATGATTTTTAAATAATTCTTAACACTAAAAGTCTTGCTAATTTACCCAAGACTTTATCAATGATTCGATTGTACTGCAGGTTTGGCCGTTGCCAAGGTGCAGCTTTCATCCGCAGCCAGCCACTTGATTACATCCCCAACCCCAGCCTGCCCTCTCTCCAATTTCTCACCACAACTTGATAAGATATTGGAGGGTCAGTTTCCAGTATTCTTCTTTTTTTAACCAAGACCTGTCTCCAATTTCAAGAACTTGCCAGGTCTTAGAATTGAGTCCTTGTTTTATCAATAGGAATGTAACACTTTAAACTTCAGTTGATATTTCTGTAGTATCAAAGTTTCCGCGTGGTTTTCTTCTGACAGGAGGAATCGATACTGGATCTATTACTGAGATATCTGGTGCGTTCCTTTCTGGAAAGACCCAGCTGTGTCGCACGCTTTGTGTCACTTGCCAAGTAAGTGACTTTCTTTTCTCTTTAACATGTTGTGCTGGTACAGAAACTGCTAAAATATGGAAAATTATGAGAGAATATTTGTTTGTGGGAATTTTCGGTGTATTTTTTCCTTGTCAGAGGTCATATTTATAATATAACGAAACTTGAATGGGCAAGTAAATAATAAATTCATAAATCTATTTACAGTAAGAAATCAGGTATTAAAGTAAATCAATTACAATTATAATAGAAATTCTTGATGTGTAAGGAAAGTAAGTCAATATCCACAAGTCATGCCAACAGAAACCACCCAACTACAATCTATAATTTCGATTCACTATAGTGCACTTCTAATTCATTTTGATGTTTCAACTCCCATTAGATCAAGGAGCTGGTGAGGGAAAAGCAGTGTACATTGATGCTGAGGGTACATTCAGGCCACAGAGAGAATGCGAATGGGCAGAGAGAGAGAGATGTGAGAGAACATTTTTCTAAAGTATAAAATACTATTCATAAAATAAATATTTAAAAAAGTATATAAAAGTATGTAAAATTCTATGACTAAAGTATGTAAAAGTCATTAAGAATTTGTCAACTCCTTCAATGTCACTCACTTACAAAAAGTCTTTAAAAGTTAGAATTGGATAGACCCCTGAAATCTTATCTTCTCGTATTTTTAGATTTTGTGCAAATCATTGATAATAGTCCGATGGATAAGATTGAGATGATAGAATATAATCCAACGGTTGGTGTAAGATGAAATTATCTTGTTGGAATTTTGAATTTTGTGCATATTAAAATAAATGGTTAATTTCACTTTACTACCCAAAAGTTTCCTGAAATTATGACTTTACTACACGAAGTTTTTTTCGTCTCAACTTCGTACCTAAAATTTGATTTTTCTATCAGTAATGGGTATGAGAGGAAAGGGAATGATTTCCATTCCTGACTTCCCCTGCGTTTACTTGCAATCAGGAATGAAAAAATAAGTGGGCCCCACCTCAAAATCCGTAATCACATTCCCTCAAAACTAGGTATCAGATCGACTAGGGGGGACTAGTCGATACGATTCCCATTCCTGCTTTCTCTTATTAACTTCCAAAAATACCCTTACCACTTTACTATAATTCCAAAATAACTCAAACCCTAAAAAAAATAAAAATACACGCCAGAAGGAGTTCAAACAACTCAAACCCTTAACGTTACAACACAGCCTCCCTGGAGCAGCAGAAACTATGTAAGTCACTCCATCTATCTATCTATCCACCTTTTTCTTTTTCTTCTATCTTCTGTCTTCACATTCATCGCAAAACAAAGTATGATCATGGATAAATAAATTGATGATATTGTCATAGTTAACCATGTTGGTAGTATATGAATGAAGAGAGATGGCGTTGGGTTTGGAAAATCTTATAGCTGGTGCAGAATGTATTTTGTCAAAGTGGAATGTCATTATCTTCTGTTTATGAATTTCTTAGTGTTACTATTCTAAGACTTGCAGTTTGTTTAGGTAATTACTACAAAGTGATTGCTGCCGTTTGGAGTTCCAATTGCAGCGTCAGTTTTTGTCTAAAGCTTAATATTCCAAGGAATTTCTTCATGTTTTTACTTGTGATTTAACAAGATTTTATTGTTTTGTAGTTAGGCTAGTTTGCATTTAATTTTGAATTTTGGTGTAGGGCTTTCAACTAGTAAACCATTTGAGGTATTATTGACAATCGTATGAAATGTACTTTGACCATTTCCTCAACTAATGGGGGTTGATGATTCCCTTAACTTGTGGGGGTTATCGTCCTAAGAATTACATATGTTATGCTATGTCTTTAATATTCATTTAAGAATACTAATGCAGATATATATATATATATATATATTGTAATTGTAGAATAAAAAGGATGCAAGTGGTTTGTATGGCAAGTCGTTTCCACATTACTATGCACTTGGAGAGATATACGGAAAAGATCGTGCTATTGGAACAAATGCTGGAAATGCTGATGATGATGAAGAAGACGTTAGGCGAGATGATGCAAGTGTTCATCAGAATAGAAGTGTGGGTGATGATTTTATTGAGGAGATGTTTTCACATCCTGATGGTGGGTCACAATATGGGGGTTCAGAATATGACGGATCTCAATTTGATGATGTTGAGGATTTAGAAGATGATGAGACAACTTTTACACAACCAAATCCCCAACCCTCAAGTGCCCAACAACGTGCCCAACAGAAGAGACCCGCACAAGATGTAGCAAGTGGTCCAAGTAATCCTCGTAGGAAGGTAAATGCTTTGAATGAAATGTCTAACAAATTTGGACTTATGGCTGAAGCCGTAGCCGGAATGGCACCTCAACTTGCAGGTTTGGTTAATGTTCTTTCAACAGAGAAGGATCTTGCTGATATGCAAGCTAAACTTGGTGGTGAATTGAGGAAAATAGAATTCCTAACTCCTTTGCAAGTATTTCGTATCACCAATATTTTAGCCAAAGAGCACGATTTGCTGAGGGTCTTCTTTACCATGACTGATGAAGAAAAAAAAGATTATGTATTTAATCTTATGGAGCATGGCTTATAGTGATTGCGATTGATGAGTAATGGGTGAATGACTTTTGTGGAGATTATATATCTCTTCTTTTGGTAGTTTGACTATTTTGTATTTAATCGTATGAAGATTATGCAAATTATTATTATTTGATTATTTACTAGTTACGTAGGTGAAAGATAAATATTTATTGGAGTTTATTTTGTGAATTTTATTTGCTTATGTTAGTTTTGGATGTGCTCTTTGCAACTGCTTAGCCCTTAGGTGACTTCTTTTGTGAATTTTATCTCACTTGATCAAAGATTTCTTAGCCAGGTTAGCTTGTCTAGCTTTTGGTTCAGAATAAATTGCTGATAATTTTCTTTGATAGCGGATTCCCTCTTACTGATTAATTCAAAACCCCTTTTCCTATAGCTTTTGGTTTTGGGTGAATTTTATATATGTGATGTGGTGAAAATGTGTAGGGCATTTTAGTAATCAAATTAATTTGGATTCTGATTCATGAAAATTAGTAAACAATAACAATGGGAATCAACCCCATTCCTTTACTAATTTCGTATGTTTAGTAAACAGCTTAATGGGAATTATTCTTCCCATACCGATTCAGTAGTTCCCCGATTCCTAAATTATCTGATTCCTTACTTTCTCCATTACTGATACGTAAACATGCCCTAAATGATGACATGGAATCAATGGCTCACCTAAACTCAAATGTATTGTCCCACATAGGTTGATAAAAATAAATTATAAAAAATAAAAAATTAAAGAATCAATTAAAAATTAAAATAATTGAAAAAATTGAAGAAAAAAATTAAATTTTTTTGTTGTTGGAAAACTCTCTCCCCTCTCTCTGCAACTCACGACCCACCACTTTCCACCCATCCCCCATTCAAACCGCCCACATTCTATAGCTGCCGGTTGGATCAAGCACAAAACAACATTACACAAAGAAGAAAAAAATAAAAAATAACGGAGCAAAGGAAGGAGGGTGCTCACCGTGTAAGGCCCCTATTTTTCAGGTATTGAAAATTAAAAGTTTTTATATGAATGAAGTTACTGAGAATATTTTCATCTAGTGGATCTCAGAATGGGTAGCGGATTTTAGTTCTTCTTTTAAGATTTGACGTTCATCGATCCCTTTTATCGTGTTTCCGGGATGCATCATGATACTAATTAACTAACCATAACAATGTCCTAATCTTGCGTCCCATATTCAAAGAGGTCTTTTGATCAGCTCACTCTAAAGCACATATTGTGGGCATGTATGTGTACTAGGTTTTCTTTTTTCTTTTTTCTTTTTTGGCAAAACATACGTACTATGTTAATGGCGGAGTTAGTAGCTTGTCTTTTGGGTGGCCAGTACTGTAATTATAAGGTTTTATTGCCTTATATTTCAACTGATACAAGAAAAGATTGACAACAACGAAAAATTGTGAGGGCCAAATCTAAGGAAGTTTTTTTTCCACTCTTTGAGGTGATGTTAAACTAATCTTTAACCTTTTTTATTTGTAAGTTTATTCTTAATGAAACTTCTCTCATTGACAAGTAACTATACGTTAGATTTATGCTGAATTTTTCTGTATGTAAATTATAAATGACACATGAAAATAAATATAATCAGAGATCTCAGGTTAATTAATTCACCTTCATCATTTATAGCCATACTCAATCACAACTTCTTAATGCGAACCCACATTCCTCTACTTGGTATCCCATCACACACCACAAACAATAAGTAATATCCTGGTGGTGCCAATTCAGGCCTTGCTGGTGCAAAACCCTCGAGATTTATGTAGCCTTTAGAACCAGATAAATTGCCATTTTTCCCCACTTGGCTGAAGTCCAAAACTAGCACCCTCTGGTTCATGGCAAAAGAATGTGTAGTAAATGATGGAGCCACCATGGTCACGTAAATCTTGTCCGGCACATAATTTGTCTTAAATCCCAGGTAAAATTTCTGCAAGTAAGTAAGATCCACTCCCGGTTTGATTGAATTTATTGATGGCCTGGACTTTGATGATGTGCTCAAATATGGTGGATAAAATGCTTCTAGACTGAGCTCAGTAGGGTACAAAGTAGTGAAATTGTAGTTCACATTTGGGTTGCTGCCACCAACCAAAACTCTCCCATCAGATAGCAAATGTGCTGTTGAGTGATACAAGCGAGGTATAGTTGTAGGGTTCATGAGCTCAAACCGGCCGGTTTTTTCATGGTTTGGTTTGTAAAGAACCGGGTTCAGAACCGGTTCTCTTGCCACTGCCCAGCCAGCGGTTCCACTAGCCGCACCATTTATGATCAGCACATCCCCTGTTGGCAGCAAAATCATGTCACCCATGACTCTGTTGATGGGCATTTCCTCCATTTCCCAATTTGGGTTTTTTTCTGTGATTATTAATCTACCACAGCTTTTTGATGCAGGCATGTATATGCCAGCATTGGCCTTTACATTTGAATCAGGAAATGTCCCTCCACAGACCAAAACTTCAACACTTGGAGAGCTGTTATTTCCCACAAGGCTAATAGGAAGCAGGGCAGATGAGCCTGTGCTTGGATAGTTTCTAGAAACACCTCCTGGCATGACTGGAAACTTTGTAACAACTTTGTTGTGCACATAATCGAAAAGAATTGCGCGGTCATTTGCGAAAATGAAGAGATTCCCATCAGTTGAGAGGTGTAAAAAAGGGTACAAATTGTTGGGTACCTTTGGCAAGTGCATTGTTTCTTCAAGGAATGGAAGTTGGTATAGCTTCTTGTCATTAGTTGAGGTTTTGGGGATGAACTCATAATTGAATTGAAATCTCCCACCAACAACAATGATTCTTCCATCTGGTAAGACTTGATTGGAAGCATACCATCTTGGTACAATAAGGCCATTTTGTTCCTCAATCCAATCACAGTCTAAGCAGGGCTTGAAGTACCTAACAACTTTGTATCCATCATCATACCCTCCACTTTGTATAAGCACACCATCTTGTGACAATGCACCTGAAGAACACCATGTATCGGTTGATATAGTAAGCGGTCGAAAATCGCGGTTTGCGGGGTTGAATTCAACAGAATGAGCATAGCAATCAGTGGCTTCATGAGCTGATTGATGATGAACTCTTGCGCAATTCTCTTGTGGAAGAGAGAGGTTGGATGGACCAGCATCTGTTCTGTCAAAGATGATGACTTTGTCATTTGGTAACAATGCCATGTGCATTGCTGAGACTCCAATGCTTCTCTTCAGCAGCTTCCACTTGCTCTGGTAGATTAGTTGGCTGCATTGGGCCAAATTGATGAACAATGAGCATATTGCCAATGCTAGAAACACAGAGGTTTTTGCTTCCATGTTTAATTTGTGTGATGATGCTTAGACTCAGACCCCATCTATTTATGTCGTTCAGAATTGATTGAATAAAGGAGCAGCGGTTCTGATCATGCCTAAATCATTACCCAGTGAACAATTTTCTTGGTGGGAGAATCAGGCATTAATTAGTGATTTAATTCATAAATACATTTCTACTTACCTCAACTGCATTAATTTGAAGAAAACACAGAGTTTCCAAACTCAGGTGGTGGCCAATGCTTTGTAGGACATTGGCATCTGGTCGATGGTGTTTGGTAGGTCAGTGGTCTTTACAAAAAAATGAGGCCTTAATTAGCTGCAATATTAGCATGCATGGCCAGTGCAGATGAGGCCTAATTAGCCAGCAATTTTTTTATCAGTTTTTTTCTTCTTTTTTTTCTTTTTGGTTGACAGAACTGTAGCAGCAGCCAGTCATGCAATTAACTATGGCAGAAATGGATTCTGATTCAAGCTTGAATTGTAGCTTTTGCAAGTGGGGTGCAAACAATTAAGGACATGTACAACGTTACTATGCCACACTCATCATCAACTTTACCAACATGCATTAGCTGTAAATTGAATGGCCAAGTTCAGATTGCAGAATGGGGGACCAAGAAAAAAACTGTAAATGCATGAACCACTTGTGTTTTTGCCTTTTCTCAGCAGAGCATTTACGCTATTGTTGGTGGAAATGCGTGTTCTTTGAAGACTGTACCTGTTTAATTTGGCAGTGGGGTAAATCTTTAACATGTCATGGTTGTCATCGACTCTTTGTTTTTTTTTTTTAAATGAACTGGGGGGTAAAACCCCAAGAACACACAGCAACTACTCACTACAGACTAACCGAGTCCTACTGACTCCAAGCAGATCATCAACAAGGCTAGCATTGTCATCGACTCTTTTGATCAAGTCTAAATTTGAAGTTTATGTCAAATAACTTATGCATGCTTTCATAAGGAAACAAATAATAATTCGGAACTTTACATGAGCAAGGGACTTACAGCAAACCAAGTCCCAGTTTATGTAGGAAAATCATGAACTATATCAAAGTGGAAAATGAGTGAAAATAGCAGGATCAAAAATATAATTTTGCCATGTGAAACTATGTGCTGTATTTTCTTTTAATAAATAAAAAAAGCATCAAGAGAGATTGCAATCAGAGGAAAGGTACCACATTATAGATGAATTCTGTGCACCTTCCAATTTTATTACTAGCAAGAAGTGCATCACCAGATCATCAATGCTCCTTTGGACAAAATGTTAAAACAGAGTGGTTTTTTTTAAAACGTTAAATTACAGTGTTAGTTTCCTTCCTTGTATATAAATGGTTTTTTTCTTCTTCTGAAAATGGTTAGGGAAGACAAAGTCTCTCAAGGAGGTTTAGCTGAAAGCTTCCTGTGGGCTGTGGCATTCAGAAAGAAGTTTACAGCTGTGTTGTACAGACACCACACTAAGTCCAAGGGTCGAAGTGTCGGATACTCGGACACTCCTCAAATACTCATTGAGCATCCGTGTCCAAAGTAATATGTTAATTCAATTATAATTCATATAAAATTAATAAACTCCATTTGAAAGGCTTGGAAAACTTGAATTTCACTATATGCTCTTGTGAAATTGGAGTACGAACATCAATATTTTATTTATTTTTTAAATAAAAATATATAAGAATTATCTATATATATAAAGCAAAAGGCAGAGAATGGTGAAACATTTAAAATACCAGAAAATGCCCTTGGTTAATGCAAACATTAAGAATTGAAATTATTAATTAAATGAGGATAATATGGTAAATTCACAATTTTTCGTATTAAAAAAATTAAAATTAAAAGAAAATTCAGATAATGGATCCTATTTTTATGAAACACAAATATCCATTATCTTTTTTAATTCTAAAATAAATTTAAATTTTTAAAAAAAAAAAACCTCTCGCATGCGCGGAAGCGCGTGCAGAGAGGCTAGTTATATATAAAAAAAAAGTAATTGCCATGTTCCATGTCCTATTTTTTGAGATTTATTGTTTCCCTGTATCCTGTATCGCGTATTCGTAGTGCCATATTCGTGTCTGTGAAACATAGGTTTACAGTTGCAGGAATTGACTAAAAATCAAATACCTCATAATTGAGAAAGTGTTCAGAATCAGAACACATGCTAAGCTGCTTCCAATTATTAGTCTGCAGCTCATATAGCAAACACAAAACACTCCAAAATTGAGGTGATTACCAAAAGCCCACATCAATGAATTTGACACATAGAGGGGTGTCTATGTAATTATTAATTTTTCCTAAAACAAAGGATTTGTCTGATAGTCCAGTCCTATCCACTATGGCATGAAATAGAAATAGTCCAACATGCAAAACACGGCAATTGTTTGAGAGGATTGATGTGCTTTCAATTCAGGCCCAAATCATTTATATACCAAACAAGGGATTGGACCAAAACTAATTTGGCCCAACAAATTGAGTCTCAAACATTGTAGCTTGAATGTTAACGTTTACACATTGTGGAGCACAACTTGACTTTTCAAAATTTCGAAGTCGTCTAATACATGTGGGCCACAGTGTTCATGTCGCTTTTTTTTTCTTTTTTTTTTTCTGAACAAAATTGGATTTGACAACCCTTGAAGCACTTCTTCATGTTTTGTATTTGATAATAGAATTATATAAAAACAAAATATGTAAATCAATCTCATACGTATGAAGTGCTTGAGAATTCTAGTTTACATCTTTTTATTTGATACATGATAGAATACATTAATTAAATTTGAATGCATGATGAAAATTGAACAAATTTTATTTATTAATCCGGGAACAAAAATTACAAAATAAAACCTCTATGGCAAGGAAGCTCAAAGAGGTCTAAATAGAAGGGAAATACAATAGAGAGAGGCAACCCATGCTCCCAATCAACAGAAGTCGAGAGGCCATGGCCACAGCAACCGCATCACCTGCAGCGAAATATGTACTAGTTTAGATTATTTTCTTAAAATTTTTATACAAATGATATTCTAATTTAATCTAACCTAAACTGCAATGAGGGTGATTCAAATTTCAAATTTGGGTGCAAAGTTGTGAGGAGCAAATCCGCTTTATCCTATTTGATTAAGTCCATGTCTGCGTTTATATTAATTTTCTAAAGATATTTTGTTAGCACTAAAAAAGCACTTCACGAGCATGAAATACAAATCGGTACCACAATGTCGGAATATTGACAAGAGTTTCTTTTAGTTAATATCTGTTTGGAATTTAGCACGTATCATTAAAAAATGGAACCTATTTGAAATTTTCTGAGAGTTTTCTTCTTCGTCTCCATCTTCAATTCAACCTCTTGGTGAGGATTTAAAGGGAATATACAATTTAGTTAACAAGTCTAAATGTATTAAAAAAACCGAACTCTGAAAGAGCATGCAACAATTGCTTGCCTTCTTCATGAATCTGATGAGGGTTTAATTTGTAACAGGTCAAGTTGAATGTTGCACGGGTTGCACCATTTAAGCTGACATTTCTACTGTACTGAAGTTCTGCTAATTTACAAAGTTTTCAGAAATCCAATAAGAAAAGAAAAAAAACGCATTGGGTTTTGTTTACACAAAAAACACAAGCAGGAGGTGTACCAAAATATTGAAACATCACGGTCTAGTAATTAATTTAATATCATCAGGAAAGTCTTGAAAAAATGAGAGAAAGAAATGTCAGGAAAAGAGGAATCCATGGCGTAACTGCTGATGTTGACTCAACTTTGTAATTATGGCAAAATGATTCAGATTTCTGAAAGAGTCAGAGAAGCCATTAAAGGCATTTAGTGTTGCATATGCAACCAGCTTCAGAAATTGATGACAGGATATGTGCATCAGAGAGAGAGAGAGAGAGAGAGAGAGAGGGAGAGAAAAACCAGACGACCATCACGGCTTGTCCTCATCATCTTTCGCTGACGCTACAAACATTAATTCATTAAAAGAATTTAACTCTTTACCCTTCTCTTCAAAAATTTCAAATACTTTTTTTTTTCTGTTCTCATTTCCTCTCAACCTTTGTTCCTGTTCTTAACATATTTATGTGCCCTGATACGAGATCTGTAAGCAACAGCAAACTGGAGGAAATCATACACGAAATCACGTCAACCCCACCAGGCCGCCCCACCATACAAGTTTTCTTCACTGTTGCACACACAGAGCGATATAGCACACATTTTGAGAGAAATGAGTTAACAGCAAATTAAGAAGACGATTAGTATGTCGACATTTGTTTTTTAAATGTTTGATACTCGGTATCATTTTATGGTACATTATCGACATTTGATCGCTTGATATTCGGTCGACATTTGGTACGTAATACATCGGTATTCAGTACTAGTCAATCACTACTTCGCGCACAGTAATTCATGTATTCAAGTTCTGTAGTCTATACAAATGGTTTAAATATTATATGTACATATAGAACTAAGAAAATTGAAGTATGTAATTCTAGCTGCCAAGTACATCTCGCTTATGAGCAAAGAGGAGAGTGCTTCATAATTTAAGGTCTTGTGAACCCAGCCAGAGTCAGAGAAGTCCAATCTATCACATCGTTTTTTCCTTTACTTGTTTTGCATGAAAATTATATCCCTGGGAGCACAATCAAAATCACATTGTCCTGTGTTGTGTTGTCATTCAAAATATATAAAAAAATTCGCATTGTGTTGAAGAAAACTGAAATTTTTAAGGGGGTTCTTTCAACAGTGTAAGAACTGGGGTTGCTTCTCAGATACAACTTAGTCATACATCTCACATCTGTCAGCCTTGAAAGATTATTCTCTCTCTGTATAATTCATGTGATGGGATCAGATGGAATTGAAGCATAGGCTTGGATCACATCTCTCAAAGAAATTAATAGCATAATAAAGAATAAACATGATCTTTATAAAAGAACTTAGATCCACAAATCCTTTACAATCCAACCAAACTAATCATCTGAATTATCACAGATCTAGAGTGACGGAGATTACAATACAATACACAGCTCCAAAGCTGGCTCCACCAACTAACACTAACAACAAAAGAAGTAAATTGAACATAAAGGAAAAAATACAAAAGATCATCAAGCACTTGTTCTGCAGGCATGTAAATCTGCAGAGAAATAACCAGAATTCATGTATAATATAAATAATAATCAGAAGGGAAAAAATGAGGAAAATTAACAGTGAATGTATTTAAGAAAATAGAACAAGGTTAATATTTAAGAGGGGGAGAGAGAGAGAGAGAGACCTAATGTGGAAAATGGAAACCCTATATAGGCTATGGTGCTATAATGCACAAGTGAAAATAGGGTTGTGGTAGGTAAAAGAAGGCAATTAAAAGTGAAGTGTGGGATTAGAGAGAGCAGAAGTGGACAGAGAAGATTCTTGAAAGCCATCATGAAAAAAACCAGCCCAATGATATGAACCTGAAAGAGTTAAAGGGCGTGGGGGAAGCCTGACAAAGAAAATGCAACCCTGCATATATGCTGCTGATATTCATGAAATTTAGAAGATAAATAAAATAAAAGAGTAATGATGAAGATCTTTTCCCCACTTCCGTCAGAGATAAAAGGTGAAAAGAGAAGAACAGTCAAACCCCTTCATCATTACACCAATCTGCATCTGCCTGCCCAACAACCCATGTACAAAATTTCTTTCTTTCAACAGAAAAAAAGGGGGGGGGGGGGGGGGGGGGGGTTTAAATAACGTTCAGAAAAAGACATAGATACAAAGGCAGAAAAGAAAAAAAAATTCGACAAAAGATTGAAAAAAGGCCTCACCTTTGGATGATCAAGGCAAAAATCTAACATGGGTAAGTGAAGATCTGTGTGATTGGAAGCAATAATTGGGGGGAATGAAGCCTGGTCCGACGTCACTAAATGTAGAACCAAATGATCTGTCTCAACTGAGTCTATATTGTTGATTAAAATTGACATCAATTGAGATGAAGATCATGGATCTAGTTAGGGGCCTCGAGCCAGACAACATTCCCCTCAAAAACAAATTAGCTTCCTCTTCTCTTTTCATCTTTGTTTTTTGCCTCTATTTCACAGAACCAAGTTGACCCAAGAAACCTCAGGCTACTTCTAAACTAAGCAGAGAAGACAGAGAGAAACAGAGGAGCGGTGTGTGTGTGATTATGGTGAATGAGAAAAATGAAATGGGTGGTACGAGAGATGATGGGATAAAAAGGCTGAGAGTTGAGAGAGAGAGAGAGAGAGAGAGAGAGAGAGGAGGGTGAAAAGGACAAAGTAAATTAAAGTAGCAGAGACCCCTCCCATGACCCTACCAACTGGGTCTTGGGTTTACAGAAATGACCACGACCCAAAACCCCCTTCACTCTCTTCTCTCTCTATCTCTTTCTCTCACTCACTTGTCCCATCGTCTCTACCATGCAATATATATACATATATATATACACACGCACAGAGCCTTAAACCCTCCCCTCACTCACTCACACACACACACACACTTTACACGTTAATATCAAATCCCTTGTCTCCTCTACAGCTAAATCATCATGACCTAATCATATCATCAGCCCACAACACTAATTCCATCAATCTCATCATCTCTCTACCCAAAGATTTCAACTTTATCAAAAACCCAATGCCACAAAGCCAATTCTAAGCACAATTAGCCTCTCTACGCTTTTTTTACTTTTCCTTTTCCTGTGATGATATGAGGACGATGATTGATGAGTATTTATAACCCTAAAAATGAAAACCCATTTTGAACCTTACGATGATGACGAAGACCATGATAAAGATGAGACACCAACAAAGTAAACGAAAAGGATGAGTCTCAGTGGTTTAGTTGAGCTAATTCACCGACCCCTATATAGGAAACTTTTTTTTGGATTTCGGGTTTTTTTTTCTACTTTTTTTTTTTCTTTTGCATATATTTTTGTTATTTGAATATAATTTATGCTGGAATTTGGTAAAGCATTTAATAATATTCACGAAAAGGAGAATCCCTCGTTGAGTGCGTTTTCACTTCTTTTTATTACTACGGTCGCGGGGGATTCAAGATGACGACACAGAGTGACTGACAAATTTAAAAAGTTGGGGGAAGGAGGAAGAAGAGTCAGCATTCAGGCTTTCAGGCTTTCAGGCCTTCAGGCTTACAGGCTTACAGGCTACAGCTCATTATTTTTCAGGTGCTTGCTAGTCTACTGTTCATAGCATGGTCTATCCATTCTCATTCCAAAATTCACCTATACATCATATATGTTATGTAAATCATCATACACATTGCTTTGCCTAATTCTAAGCAAATCCACCTTGCATGTTGTTGTTTATTAATAATTTTAAATGTTTAAAAATATCAGAAATGGGAGGTACAATCTTATGCATATATAAATTGTCAACTCTGAATCGTTGATTGTTGTAAAGTCCACTATCACCAGTAATTCTCAAACACTAATAAACACGTGATGGTGAACATGACATTCCTCTAATATTATGATCACATTTTTATTGATAATGCAACTCATTAAGTCTTTTTTTTTTTTTTTTATATTAATCTTCAATGAGCATGTGAGTCTTAACCTAAAGAAGTGAGTGAGAAGTTGAAAATAAAAATTACATAAAGAAGTCATGTGTTGTCAAATCATAGCCAACTACAAATTGACGTTAATTTATCATCATGTAGCATATTTGACAAAGAAAACCAATAGCCTTTTGAAGTTATATATATAGATGATCAACCATCCTAGCTAGTATAGCAATTAATTCAAGCTTTGTCAAAGAAGCCACAGCAACCACAGAAAATAATTTTTTGCAACTACAGGGATTGAAATTTAAATTCGAATTGGGTGCTGGGTGACCAAGTTGCTTGAATAAGATAAACAAGTTTGTGCCAAAACAAAATTCAATTTTACACATTTACCATCAATTTTTTTTTAAATAAAGCTATTTAGATAGAAAAAAAAAAAGAAAAAAAAGGGGAAAACACAATTAATAGGAAGCATGGCAACATTTTGGTTGGATTCAGGACCACATTAAGATGTCCATTGACCTGCAGTCACCTCTTTGACCCCAATCTCACGAGAAATAAATTTTTTTTTATAAAGAGAAATGTGTGAGATTTGCATTTCTCTTTTCCCGGGCTCCCTAATTTCATGGTGATTGACCTAAAAGCATCTTTAGACGGATACCAAACTTTACCTAGATTTTTGTTCTTTCCCAATTCCCACCACACATATTAACGGCATTGTCTCCCCCCCATTTCCTCATCAGAGTTCTTCAAACATTTATTTCCAAAGCTCAGTACCTACCTGCTGTGTGACCAATTTGTAATCACAACCCCATTCATGAAATCGCTTTGATGGACAAAAATATGGTGCTTTACCTTTCCTATTTTCACCATTAATAACATTTTGAGATAGAGCTTCAAATTTATAAGTTTTCTTTAAGAATTGTAATGGTAACTTTTTATGCATTGCGTTCGACGCTAATACTAAGACGTTCCGGGCGTTGAGTCATCATATAGAAGTGGACTACACATGGTGTTTTGTGTGTGTCCAGTGCATTTCCCGAGATGGCCAATCATAAATATGGATCGAGCTGACTATCTACTCCATTTCCCATTTCTCATTTACATTTTCTTTTTAAAAAATAAGCTGATTTCTAGAGCACTTTGTTGCAGCAGCAGCCACTAATTGATCTTAAAAGCTTTAACCCCATTGTTAAATATAATCTTGTTGCTTAAAATAATGAAGTTATTGGCCTCGTCCCCATACAAATAAACATTAAGAAAATGAAAGTGCAAGAGTAGTTGTAAAAAGTGGAAAAGGTGACGGCCCTTTTGCACTGGCTTTTCTCTCATGTAGGCCTTGATTGAGCAAAGAAGATTCTTTGCAAACTACACAACGTAGAAAATAAAACCAAGGCTTTGGTGGGAGTGTTTCTTATATAAATATATATATATATATATATTTCAAACTTCAAACCCCAACAT
The DNA here is from genome assembly GCF_000346465.2 of Prunus persica. Taxonomy (NCBI): domain Eukaryota; kingdom Viridiplantae; phylum Streptophyta; class Magnoliopsida; order Rosales; family Rosaceae; genus Prunus; species Prunus persica. The sequence goes on along the minus strand of NC_034013.1, from coordinate 12,573,435 downwards.
ACATACCACGACGCATTAAGTTTTGCTTTAGTAGTTTTTATATAAATAAAGCTCCAATGAAACAACTGAGAAAGTGCAGTTTACTGGCGAACGTAGCAATATTTTTATCATTATTATAAAAGCTACCAGTACCAAAATGTCAGTTCTGGACTTCTTTTTCTTTTTTAAAGATTTTTATTTGACTAGTTGGGCAATTTTTCATTTTCTCAGTGTCATTGGTTTGGGTTTGTCTGGTTGATTAGTTTGAAGGCCCAAATCACAATTGAATTTGGGCTCCATTTATACAAATCGGAAGCAAGTCCTCCTCAAACTTCAGGAACTGTAAAATTCCTTGTTATCAAACTCTATTTATATATAACAGAGGAAATTGACAGGTCCCAGAGCATATAACAAGTGTAGAAACTAATATTCAAAGGGATCCATTATCACTAAAATCATGAAAAGGTGAAGAACTTCGTCTAAATTCTCATATTTTTAAGCAATTGGAAATGGGATATTCAATCACTCATGAATGAGAACTTCTTGAATTCACATCCCATCAGATTACAAGCACGGTATTGGTAAGACGTGGACTCGAAGAACATGATACATAAACACATCACACATTTAAGGCTCCGGTTTGACCTTCATATCCCCATTCTGTAATATGCTTTGTGCTTGTGCAAGCCGTTTTGTTTCCTGTATTGTAAGTAACCAGCTTAAACCCCTACAAGAATAATAATGAACCACACTCACACAAATATGGACAATAACTCTGAACAAAATATGGACAATAAACACAAACAATCTGACTTCTGCTGGGTGCATAGTCAACACACTGGCAGCAGATTTAGTTGCCAAAGGTAAACCTTCAGAGAACGGTTGTTCATCTCGATGAATGACCAAAAAGGAAGAAAGGCAGAAGGTTTCTTCACTTAATTTGTATAAAAAGAATATGCAATCGAAGTACATCTGTGAAGGAGGCTAATAAGTTTTATAAATCCTTGTACAAGATGTTAGTGGGCCAATGCAAGGTAACTTACAGAAGCAGATGCAGCACGTATTTCTCTGTAAGATTCAACTTCATCAGGAAATGTTTGTTCAAGTTCCTCCAGAAGATGTTTGCGTAAACTCTATAAAAAAACATAAGTAGATGTTGAATCATGACAAACTTGGAAACAATGAAATGGAACAAAGCAATATTTTCACACTGTAAAAGTTACCTTGAAGGTATCGGTTTTGCCTTTAGTGATCTGATTTTTGGCAATGCAGCTGTTAATGACATCCCTTGTAAATTCATCAGGATTCTTCCCGTCGTCAATCAAACTACACAAAATTAATAAGTCAACAGTAGTCAGAGCTTGTCCATAAAAGAGGAACCTTCAGTTGTTAGAAAGCAAATTTGGGAAGAAGCCTCACTTAAAAACTTCCATAGGAACCTGGATATTGCATTTTTCAGACAACTTAGCCATGTTGTCAAGCTCAATAACAAGAGCATTTCTGAGAGATCAAACCTAATGTGAGAAAGTCTTCAAGCAACAATAAATATATTAAGAACAAAAGGTTTGAATAATTATTGAAGAAGCTCAGACTGAGAAAATTACAGGCGTTGGAGGAGGGGGAGCTGAGAGGCAGCATTGAACGAAGAGATAGTGAGGTAGAGCTGGTGAATGAGCCCCAAAATTTTCTGAATAGAGTTATTGACCTCGTTCAGGTTTTGCTTTGGATCATCCACCACTGTTGCTCCAGTTGTATCATTGGTTTGAGGGACCAAAACCCCGTTTCTGCCACTCCCACCAGTTGCAGCTGTTGCATTCTGTGATGTATCCATCCCAGTCCCACTCTAAATCTCTTTAAAAACGTACCTGTCAACCGGAAATTAGCCAATTAGCACTAAAACATTAGATAAATAACAGGTTTTTCGTGAAATTGATAGTTTAGAACTTCCCAAAATACAAACAGTAAAAGTGCAGCTGATGCAAATATTTGTCCATGTAATTCATATAACAAACCTACTTGGCTTCAGTAAAACTTGAAATAAACTTTTCATCTGCTTCTTATGGAAACATAAAATTGGGTTCGTATTTTCATAACAAGCAACAGAACACCAACTTTCAATTTATCTGTAAAAGCAAATTCAACCTGTTTGCTTAAACACGCTATGTTATTCTAACTCTATGTCCAAGTCACCTAAAATTTTCAGTCTATATGGGTAAAAGAAAATATCCAGAGCTTGCTTTACACAGCACTTCTTCTCTTTCAACTTCAATAAATTGTGTAGTCTAAAAATTCAATCATCTCAAACTTGAAGACAACAGTAAGATTAGTATATACCTATAATTAAAGTTTCTTTCAGTTAAGTAAAGCAATCAAATTTCGAACATCAGGATTGAAACCTTCAATTTCAATTCCAAAGCTCAATTTTTTCAAAGACATGGGAAAAGATTTCTAACAAGCTTGCTCTCCTTTTTCCAAAATCGAATGCAACCCAATATAATTCCGCAAAAATACAATAATCCCAATTTGCTGGTACCAATTAAAGTTGCCAAACTCCAATTTTCATATTCGTTAAGAATCCGACATCTATCAAAACCTAATTGAAATTGAGCCTTAATTAGCCAAAAAGATGACCCATCTAGCTTTTCTTTATAGCGAAAAGATATTAACTTTGAATAATTTCAAATTTAGGTTACCTGGTGAGAATTTGTTGTTCAAGTCCAGGCGGGGAAGCTTTTCTCCTACCAACGGAAAGAGGAGTTTCAGACTCTTGTCGAAGCGACGTCGCATTTGGGTCATAATATTTGTTTCGGTTAATTCCATTTTCTCTTAGATGGGACTTTTGTTTTTTGGGCCAGACCTATGATTGAGGTGCATTACTGAAGTGGACTGACTTCAGTTAAGCCCAAAAAGACCCAATAAGACCACACATTGCTTCTTCTTACTATGCAAAGCTTTGAACTTCTTAAGTTTCAAAAGTTCAAGTGAAATTGAGGGAGGGAAGAATCGAACCGACCTTGGTGTCGAGATAAATACTCTTAACCACTTGAGTTATAAGCCCCTTGTAAGTGTTGTTGAATTTGGAAAATTAAAAAATAATTATAGATACCACTTTTTACTTGTGCAAAATTAAAGCTAACTTTAGGCTACATTTCCCCTAAAAAATTGTCCAGTTGTTTCTGAAATGGCCAGGTTCTGAGTCCTCCCTTTGCCAGTTTGAATTTTAGGTAAGATGAGGACCAACAACACCAAATACCAAAACCTAGCACATAAAAAGACAGAGACAGAGCACGTAAAGCAGAGGAACGATCCCATTAATATTCTTGCTTTTGCTAAGTGACCCCCGATGGTTTTCAGAAGGTGATCAGTCAGTCCCCTTAAACTTATATCTTAGAATATCTAATAATAATCCTGCAATTAAGGATATCTGAATTTTCTGCTTGATGACTGATACACCACTTACAAGTTGTTTTTCACAAACCAATTACTCATTGAATTTGATAAACGAACTTGGAGATATTATATGGAAGCTTTTCACCAGGTTGGCATGCCTTTAGCCTTTGAAATTCAGCATTGCTAAATCTCCCAACTCCCTTTAACCATCTGATTCCAAAAAGCAATTAAAAATAAGATCTTACCAAATTCAGCTTGTTAAAACCCTCAAGATGAACTTTGCAAATTATAGGACGGACAGTCGAATGCATGTATTTTACTCTCATAACTATTTATCACGTACAATTTATGTGATGGATAATTATGAGAATAGATAAACACGCTTCAACCCTGTTTAAGTAGGGCTAAAGCCCGACCCAAATTTTTGTAAAACTTTCCAAACCTATATAGCCCAGCCCGGCCTTTAAATAAAATAAAATAAAAAGAATAGCCCAACTTGTATCCTCCACCCAATCCGATTTGATCGCCCACCCCCACCCCCCCCCCCAACAACCTTCTTCAACATCCAAGAGCCAACCCGTGTGACCCTTGCATCTTAGGTTTGTGGCGATTCATATCAGAATCGCATTTGTGATATTATTCAAAATCACAACAAAACGTAGTTTTCTAGTATCTTCCTGATAAATAAAACCAGTGACGAATTCATTAAGCTTGCATTCGCCATCAATGACAATTGACTGCCTCCAATCATCCTCGTGTTAAGCTAATTCTAGGAGCATCCGAGCATGGACCATACAGTTTTTTTATTTATTAAAATCAACAAGGGGGATTCAAACCTCTTTCTACATTACGAGGAAAAGAAAATTATTATTAGATTAAGAAGTAGTTTGTAATGGAGATAGATGTACCATATATGGAAAGGATAATAGAGAATTAGAACTTGGCTTGTGTGGTGGACCTATTAAAGCGCAAGGAGATGTATATGCACCTCTCCTGGCCGGAAAAATCATTGTAGGTGCTTCAAATTGCCCATTTGTTCAGCTGGGGGTGGTGCACAACAGGTGTACAGATTTTATGCTTTTACTTTCATTTATTTTTATATTACTCCATTTACTTAAGTTTACAATGTAAATAAGGAAGTAACCCCTCATTTGGATTCAAATAAAATTACTAGAAAATCAAATTCCCACCAAATCAAAATATGAAAATTCAATTTTAGTGATTTAGGCTAAAAATGATGGCCATTAAGTCAATAATAAAATCTCATAAAATCAAGTTTTCTTATTTGATGTGTAAGGAATAAAAACCGCCAAAAATTATCTTGAGAAAATGATTATTCCGAAAAATTATTTTTCATACTTGGTTACTATTTTTATATAAAATAATTTTTCATGTATAATATGAATGAATGAAGGGACCTAAGGTCAATCTAGGTAAAAAGCTTAGATGTTCAATTCACAAAGAGTTTTTAGCCTTTCAAAATTGCACCTCTGCTAAAAAAATTCTGAATTGACCAGTGCTTGTGACTAGATATATTACAAGGTAGAATTAATGGCCATTGATGACAAACAGAGTTGAGGAATTATTAATCTATATGCGTGCGGGGATATCATACAACTTTTCTGAATTGTAAGTGCTTAATCTCGATGTGCACTTTTATATATATATATATATATATATATATATCATATACAAAATATATCTTATAAGGATAGCACCTGTTCCCTACATTGCCTACATTGCCTTAGTCAAATAATCTCATGAATTCATATTGACTATATATATAAAGATTATATCCTTTTGAGTGCACGATAAGTGGATATATATAGTTATTTGGGCATTCGTACGTTATTATCGTGTGGAAGTCATTGTAAATCAAAAAAAAAAGCATGAAGAGTAATAGAAAATACATCACGTCATAGAAGAAAATCTATATGTGTGTGTGTGAACTTTTGTAGTGAAATCGCATAAGCACCTGTGTTTATTTAAATTTTTATGCACATGTTGCCCGCCTTGCCTTAGTCACATAATGTCATGAATCCATATTGACGTACACGAAGATTATAATAACGTTCAGACGTTCAAATAAGAGAATATATATATATATATATGTGCACGCTTTTGCAGTGAAATAGCATAAATAATTCAAGCACCTATGTGTATTTATATTTATATTAATTATTGCACTTGTACATGGCTCAAATTAATTTGAACTCCAATTGGTGCTTATAAATTCAGTTTATTGTGAGATATTATAAATGTTGTAAATAATTAACGTGTTAATTCAATATGAAAATAATATTATGGTTCAGTTTGTATGGTCATCTCCAGCTATGGACTATATCCCAAATATACCCCTAAAATAATGCAAAACCCATCTCCAGCCATGGACTAAATAAAATTTTAGCCAAATTTAGAGGGCCACATTTGGCCTTTTAACCCTCCAACCGGGCCAAATGTAGCCTAGCTTTGGCCTAAGCAAAATTCATAGTGGGCCCCACCATGTGCTTTTTAACCACCAAACATTAAAGCACTCCCTACTTCCCTTTCTCAAAATAATAAAATATGAATGACCTTAAAATATAGGGTTTAGGGATGGCCTAACCAGCATAATTAGCACACCACTTAGCTAGTTGAGCCATACTGATGAGCAGTGAAGTGAGCTCATCTTCATGTCAGCCCAAGTGGTTGATGAACATCTTAATTTACAGACAGATTAATTAAATACTGCGTCATGTATTCTCCAATGAAAAGGAATAAACCCTCGTCAGTGAAATTCATCTATCAAATCATATCAGATTTGTTTCTTGAAAAAAAGTTGATGTAGAACTTTTTTTTTTAAGCACCATTTGAGTCATATCATGCAAGTGGCAAGCATCAAGTGCAAATTAAAATTGATGAGCCAAAACTAGCATCCCTCATGCATATCTCTATTAAATTAATTAATATATTAAGAGAGTTTTGTTGAATAACCCACTTGTGACTAATTGATCACCACAACTACTTGGAAATAAATTATAGTGGGCTTGCACAAAAGTTATGCACATTGTGGTTTCTGGTCAAACATGATGAGAATTGAGAGGCAACTGATCAGAAATTGTCGAATTTAATTGGAGAGTTTTAAAGCTAGCTTCTCAAAAGAATATTGAATATAAGATTGAAAAGATTAAAAAAGAAACACCCTGTAGAACATTCAGAGAGCGATTCAAGTTGTAATGAGTTGAGTGAACGTGGACCTTGCAATGCCGCCTTTTTCTTCTTCTTTTTTTCTCTTTTCGTTTTCTTCAAAATTAAAAAAAGAATGGGGAAAACTCACACACAGTATCATAGGAGTTGAACTCATAACCACTTAGAAGCACGTCAAAGACCTGAGTCAATCTAACTAACACCCCTATTTAAGAAAATTTCCGAAATATATATTCAGTATTAGTGAAATCATATCCCAATATTAATTTTTTGTCATTTTACTTGATTGAGTGGGAAGACCATCCCACTCATATTGGGTACATTGACTAAACTTATAAGTAAGGCAGAGGTAGCTATTAAAAAAACAGAATGCTTTTATTCAAACGTTAATAAATAAAATAATGTACGAAGAAGGTTTGAAGTTATTTTGGCTGGACAAGAACATATTCCCAGTTTTGCGGTTTGACTGCTTGCTGCAAGTGGGAAATCAAGTATTAATTACATTAAATAATACAATGTTCTAAATGATTGGTTCTTGATGAATCTTAATGCATGCAAACAGTAAAGAAAAATATATAATTAAAGTTTAGATTACGCCAAAATTGAAATCTCAAACATAAGATGCCAGACTCACCATTAACAGTGAGTCCCATATCCAGCAGTATCACATGATGCAATCGACTTCTTTTTTTTAATAAGATATCACGCATAATTTGAGATCTGTTAATTTAGAAAGTAAATATAGATTTGCTTCTTAGATAAAGACCTTCGAATCAAGAGCGGAACCAGAAATGTTTTTATACGAATCGGCTCAAAGAAGAAAGCTGCAAGTTTGAAATCTTTGAGGTATGGCTTCGATAGGATTGTGAAATGAGGTGTAATGTCCCAAACATTGCCCTAGGCTAGAGCCCAACCTTTAGTGTAGTTCAGCTATGCGTGTCGAATTTAGGATGAATCACATACGCAAATCTTTTGAGATATGTCGGAATGGGATATGTGAACAAATTTGAAGCATCGAAAATGAAAGTGCAGACAAAGGTGATCAATTATTGATGTCTCTATCTAAATCCATAGATGTTTCTCGATCATGCACATAATATTATAGATCTGTATCTTCTTTTTTTCCTTCCGTTCGTTCTTACCAATTTGAAATGAACGCATGCATCACAACGCATCTCAAACGAGCAACAAGGATTCGCGTCTTTCATAACCATTTAAGGCCAAATGTCTATGAACAGAAAAGAAAACAGTGTGGTCAATTCCAGGTCTTCTCACTTTTTAACGTGGATGGTCTTTTAGATTTCTTCTGATAAGGTTTGTCGTCCAAACAAACATCTGGAATATTTTTTGGTCAATACATGTGGATTATTATAACTGTAATTCTTCATAAATAATGTACATCAAAATTTAACGGACGTTTGGCATTCTTTTTTTTTTTTTCCGGTTAAATTGACATTTGGCATCCTATTCAAGTACGCGAGTCAAAAAATTTGGATTTTTTCTTTTTTTTTTTTTAAAAAAAAGAGTTCTCAAATCTACTTTTTAAAATTCAAAAACTTGTTTAGCATCCTATTTAAGTAGAGATTCAAAAACTTTTAAAACAAGGAATTTTAATCAAAATTTCAAAATATGTTTGACATACAACTTGAAAATAGTTTTTAAAAAGGAAAAAATTCTTTTAAAAAATATTTTTTTTATGTTTTAAAAGTTATTTTTTATGAAGAAATCATGAACAAATTTTGACCACCTGGGACCAAAGAGTCTAGGTGAGTCTTTCAGTGCGGGACCCACTTAGAGTTGCTTTCCGCGACTATTCAGTGGCCCTCTTGCAGTGCAAAATGACGAAAGACAAATGACCATTCTACCCACCCGCAGTGCCGTTCACAAGCAAAGCAACGGCATTTTGGAACATGCGAAAAAGTTGTGAGACGTCACATTTCGTTAACTGTAGAAGACGCGTGGAGGCTCCACCAGCAGCTTTGAGGCGCGGGAAAAAGCCGGATCGTCAGAACTTTAACGGAGAGGCAGGTAGAAGAAGCCAGTGCATGGCACACGTGGCCAGGAAGCTACCAACAAATTCACAAGGGCCACCCTCGCTTCATTATGCATGGGGGGCCTCGTGAGTCGTGATCCTATCCTGCCAAAACTTCATGCGATTTCAACGAAGGATCACCATCGGATTCAGGGTCGAACACGTGTACGCATCTAAAGACACCAGTCCAATTTCCCAATATATATATATATATATATTTTTTTTTTTTTTTCCATTTTCCATTTTTAGTTTCTTGGTTAATGAAATTGGAGAAAATATGCAGGCACGTATTCACTGACACAAGAGTGATAATTAAATTTGGGAGCTGATTTTTTATTTATTTTTTATCCACTTATACTTTTTTTGTTAAAAATTATATGTTCCTACTTCTCTTTTGTCTACTTACACTCCCTTTTTTGTTATAGTAAAAATTATTAAAAAAATAAAAATGAGTGTAAGTGAATAAAATGGAAGTGGAAAAATCACCATCCTTCAATTTTGTTTAGTATTCTAAGATTAAAATTTAGTTTTTAATTTGGTTGTGGGTGGTGACGAGGGGTGTTGGAGGGAATAGCGAGTAGGTGGAGCTTCGGGGATTCTTTTGCCAATCACCAGATAGTGCGTGGGTCGAGCATCCCCGGTCAAGCCTTATGATAGCTTGGTCTTCTAAGTGAGAAAGATGGAGCATCTTAGCTCCAATAATGGATTGATTAAACTCAAGCTCAATAGTGATAGTTTTTGGATAATATTTCAACTTATGTTCCTTTTAAGGTAGTATTTCATTTATTTATATTATTATCAGCTAGTTATAGTAGTAATAATATTTTTCTTCTCAATATTAGAAGAAGTTTAAAGTTTGAATCCCGTATTTCCAAAAAGAAAAATGACATAACAAACACAACGGTATTTATCCTCTCAATATTAAAAGAATACAACTTCTTCTTTTTTTTGTTGAGAAATTCTATGATTGCATTCATAATTCAGCCAAAAAAGCCACTAACCACAATGGGCCAATACAAACTAGCCACAAAAGGGCCATTACAATAACAGAGGGGTCTAATATCAAAATTAAGAAAATCAGGTATGTCTCCACCAATGATCAGGCAAGATCGAAGAAACTCTGGCATAGGCATCCCAACTAAGATTGCAAACTTAGAATGATAAAAAAGAGATAAAGCTTGAAAAAACTAAGCCATAACAATACAAATAAAACTCTCACCAATGAGAGATGAAAAGCTCTCACAAAGGAGAGATGAAAAGCTCTCACAAAGGAGAGATGAAAAACTCTCACAAAAGGAGAGGTGAAAACTACACAGAGAACTCAAAGAGTCTCTGCAACTTATTCTAAACATAAAGAAATTGCAAAAAAGATGGTGGTGGAGATCCAACGTCGAAATGCATGTGAAGATCCGATGCTGAGCCGCAGCCGCCAATAATGATTGGATGAAAATCATAACAAATCTAAGACAAATAGGGAAAACCCTTTGTTTTTGAAAATGGGGGAAGAGGTGAAAGGAGGAAGAGAGGAAGTTGTTCTTCCCCCCTCAAAGTGGAAAAGGCTCTAAGAGTATTTTTTGGGAGAAAGGGGGCTAGGGTTTCACAATTAGCTATCGTGACTAAAAGAATACAACTTCTATTCGTTCTCTTATATTAAAAAATATATATAGGTATGTAATTATACATATTTATGAGGACATTCTCAAATTATTTTATATAACAAGTAATTAAAGGAGTATTATGTAAATTTTACATGTCTTCATCATGTGACAATTGTGTATATTTTTTCTAAGTTATGAATGTGTTGTGGTCTTTTTGTTATAATGTTTGATTGGGGTTGTTGGTTGTTGGACTGCACAAAATAAGGTGCATTAAGCCCTTCATGTGCCCCATTTCTAAGTTAGCAAGAATTATGCCCAAAACACCCCGAAAAAAACTGGATCCTAGGGAGTGCTTTGTTTGCCTTCTCCATTGGCTCATTGAGTTGGAACTTGAAACGACATTCAATGTTTGAGACAAAAAGAAAAAATGGCTTGGCATGACAAGCATGAAGTGTGGGAGCCATTCTGCCTTGACGCTGAGTCAATGTGGTCCGGTTCATCTTGGGAAGCCACAGTGTTGCTTATGGTCTTCTTTCTTGGAGGCATTGATGAGAATAATGGCATGATCCCCAACAGAGTCGCTTATTTATGTGCAGGGTTTTTTTGTTCACACAGCTCTAAATGGACGTGGGTCGCTGCAACGAACGAGTGACGCTAACCCTGTGTGTGAGTTCAATATACCCCAAAACACTCCTAAAGGATGTAGATTCTTAGGGAGTGCTCTGTTTTCTCACAAAAAGGATAATGACTATGGTAAACCAAAATTTCAACTTGGCTTGAAAAACTTGTGGTGTGGGAGTTAAGTTTCCATAAGTTTAGCAAAAGATAGGGGGAGCTTAGGTTGTTAGAACATATTATTTCATAAGAGAAATGATAATGTTTCAGCTTTGGAATAGGGTTTTGGGAGCCAAGGGAATAAGATGGAAGAGATTGTGCTTGAGTTTGATGCATCCAACAGTTAGAGAATATGCTTACTCGATTTGTTCTTCTTGATCTTTTAGGTAACTTATCGCCTCCCTTTATAGGAATTGAAGACCTTGTTCCCTGGTTGGTTCCTTCTTCTTTGGCTAAGTGTTCTCCTTCCTTTCTTCTCACTTCCCCAAACCTGGCCTTAATAAGTGAAATTTCCTTGAAATAAGCTGAATCCATGGTCATTGAGACGAAAACATTTTGGTGCCCAAAGCCTTCATACAGCTGAGCCTTGTAGAGGCTTCCTTTCCAGGCAACGCTCAATCTTGTTTTCCTTTCTATTTTCTTATGCGAGCTTAGAGAAACAAAATGGGCAAAGGCGATGGTCAGGTCATAGACTTTACCTCCAACTGCTCATGCATCTAGGTGAACGAATTTTTAAAGGTTTTGGGTTGGATTTTAGGCAAATTGCTTCAATCTCAACAAAAGTGGTGTTGTAATTCCCTCTCTGCTTACCTATGTAGTTGGGCTTAAGAAATTGGGCCTGTATTTTGGTGCCCCCAAGCAGCCTAAAACCTCCACCTTTTGAACCACATATGAGTCTTATAAAACCTCGTACCCATCCACGCCATAACCCATTCAGCAAGCCCCTGACATTTATGTGGCTTGGGCTTAAGCTTGTCGGGTGGTATGGCACTAAAAGGAGGGTTGCATATTACTCGCTTGGGCTTCGTTATTTTGCAATGGATAAAGACCGTGTAAGGTAATGCTTGATGAAGCAATGAGTTTGGTATGCAAAATCGTACATTTGCTCGGCCTTATTGTTACCTCCCATGTGCCGAGTTATATTTTGGGAGACTTTGGAAAAGCCCAAAGGAGAGAGAAAAATTTTAAAAGAAGCCGAAATGGACAAAATTGCCCTTATTTATTTTTTGATTTCCTAAGGAATCCTTTACATTTGCATGTCTTTGGTTTGAAAGTTGAGAGGTTTTTCTGTCTTTTTTGAAAAAGCTTTGGCTTTTTCCAAAAGTGAAAGTTTTTTTATGGGTAAAACCTAAATTTACTTTATATTTTCTCTTAGCATGGAACGAATATTGAAGCTTCCGTAAGCACCTTGTAGCAATATTCGACGGGTTTCTGCATACCATGTCAGGCCTCCTTTACAGCTAGGCACTGCAATAGGCTTGAAATATACTTGGGCCATTCTTAAGATCTTTTGGATCTCAACAAGATGTAATTTAAATTAACATAATGGAAAATCATGTATACTTTTCCTCAATTATGGATAAACTTAAGGCCGACCCTGACTTTTGAGTGTCCTAATGCCATAAATTAAAATGAGGCCCTTAATTTCCTTTTGTATGTAATAATAATTCAACAGTAAAAAAAATTATACACATGTATTTTCTTTTTAGCTTAAATAAAATAATTTAATTCAACTAAAATAACAAATGCAAACCATCATATGGTTGACAACAAAAAAACCACCAAAATAAAAGAATTAACCATTTTCTTGAAAGAGTGTTTGATTAATAGCATATTTGTTATTCCAAAGCAGATTAATAATTTTTAAATGTAGGCCATTGTATTGTTAATGATTGGAAGTACTTATTTGTGCCCATATAATTTTGGGCTTCTTAGATCTATGTCCAAAACGATTACTTTTCATTGTGTTTAGTCCTCACGTTTTTGGTTTTAGATGTAGGTCTTTTGACATTTATTATTTTTTTGTTGTGACAATTTTACTCTTTGAGGTAAATAAGGAAAACACATTGAAAATCTAAGTTTAATACATTATTTTCTTGTAATTGAATTCTATAATTTAAATTTTCAATTTTTTCCTTGATAGTATTCCTAATATATGGATAAAATACAATTTAATCAATAAAAAGTAAAGACCCACATATTTACCAATCGATCAGACAAGCACCCACATTAAATTATGTGCCTGACATACAGATAAATGGTGTTATTATTCGCAATGATAAATACTTAGTAATAAATCATGTTACCTATAAGTTAGGAACATAAATTAGAAGACCACCTATAAATCAGATACAAAAATAGACAAAATAAAATTGTATGTTATCTATAAAAAAAAAAAAGGTACAAAAACTACTATTACACATTGTTGAAAATATGAAACAACATATATATACCTATGTAATAGGCAATAGGCAATATGACATAAATGATTATTACCCGATTCAAGTTATAAGGGGCAACATTGGAACAAAAAATAATTTTAAAAATAAAATAATAAAAGATTACATCAAAAAAATTTTAAAAGGAAAGAAATTCTATGTGGCACAAAAGTCAAAAGACTTGAATCAAAGTCACCAAATCTAAGGATTAAACCCAACTTCTCAATAGGAATTTGGATATATATCAACTTTTCTATATAATCTTGAACTCTTCAAAAATCACTTTCAATATGGGCCACAACAATAACATACAACATGTACAAATATTAAAATTTTGGGCCCCCCCTTAGTCGCCCTCGGTGTCCAGCCCTAGGGCGACCCTCAATAACGTTTCAACAAAACGTACTATCACTTCTTATAATTCAAGTGGCAAAGTAATAATATTTACACTCAAAACAAAGATGTAACAAGAACTTGATTCTCACTTTGGCCCAATATGCATCCAAAAAGGAATAAATAAAGAAATAAAATGCGGAGTTACATCTAATTACAATTTACTCCAAACTTTGCAATCAATGACTTCACATTTCATCATCACGATTCACGACAATCATACATACTTTTCTATTCTACGTTATAAACTTTTTAATTTAAAATTATATAATGAACTATAACTACTTAAAAACAACGAACTATAACTGCTTATAACGAGCGATAACTTAGTTATCTTTACACTCGTGACGAATATTTAACGAGAAATTGATTCTCTCACTTCCGTGATGTAAATTCCAAAAATAAAACCACCTAATAGGTACTTTAGATATGAAATCTAATGTTGAAATTCTAAGTTAAAATCCTATCGAATGTTGAAATCCTAAATATGAAAATTATTCTTAAAAAATAAATAACTAGTTACGTTAACTAGTAGGTATAAAATGTTACACTCAACACAAGCTTACTTAGGTAATTTGCTCAAATAGAAAATCTTACACACAATTTCAATTGGGTAATTTGTTTTGTTGGATTTTTTTGGAGATAGAACATGTTATTTTCTTTATTATAACTTCCCACCCATGCATTCGATTTCGACCAAAGAAGAAAACTACCCATGCGTTTCATCCATTCCTTTTTACGTTTTTGTTTTTGTTTTGATACGATCCCGTTTTACGTTATTCCAGGGTCTTCTTCAAATTTTAACTTTATATTATTTCTTTTTATATTTTATTATCCTCCGAGACAACAACCCCTACTATTTCATGTGGTCTCTAAAAAACTCTATAAAATCCCACCCAACTTCTTCATAGTCCAACCCAAAACTGGAAACCAACCACACTATATTGCCTCCCCCAAAAGATATAGAACTGCCCTTTCCCCATGGAAACTCAGATTGATCACAGCTTGTGGGTTTTGGCCCTCTTCTCCAAATGCCAAGCCTTGTCTTCCACTGCTACTCTTTTCATCTTTCTCTTCTTGGCCGCAGTTTATCTAGTTGCGGCCGTCTTCTACTGGGCCTCAACTCCCGGAGGCACAGCATGGGGAAGGCACCACTGGAAAACAAGAACCACTCTTCGTAAACTTGTTCAAAACCACAAAAATCAATTCTCCAGCACCACCCCAATTCCCGGGCCACGTGGATTTCCAATCATAGGCAGCATGAGCCTCATGACCAACCTAGCACACCACAAGCTCACCAAAGCAGCTGAGCTCTTCCAAGCAAAGAGGCTGATGGCTTTCAGCTTGGGTGAGACACGTTTCGTCGTCACATGCAACCATAACGTCGCCAAGGAGATCCTCAACAGTCCCGTCTTCGCCTCCCGTCCGGTGAAAGAGTCTGCTTACGGGCTCATGTTCAACAGGGCTATTGGGTTCGCTCCATACGGAAATTACTGGCGTGCCCTCAGACGCATCTGCGCCGCCCACCTCTTCTCCCCCAAGCAAATCTCCGCCTCCGAGCATCAACGGTTCGAAATCGCCGACCAAATGGTTTCCATGATCTCTGCACGTGCCGAGAACAGCTTCTGCGTCCGCGACATTCTCCGGAGAGCTTTGTTGAACAACATGATGTGCTCGGTTTTCGGACGTAAATATGAGCTGGGCTCGTCGAACGAAGAGACAGAGGTCCTGAGGCGGCTCGTGGACGAAGGCTATGACCTGTTGGGGAAGCTCAACTGGTCTGACCACCTTCCATGGCTCGCCGGTCTGGACCTTCAGAGCGTCCGGTCTAGATGCTCCAAGCTCGTTCCTGAAGTCAACCGGTTCGTCGGCCGAATCATTCAAGAACACAGAGCTCAAACCGGCCGGAAGAACCATGATTTTGTGGACGTTCTTCTCTCTCTTGATGGACCTGATAAGTTGTCGGAGAGTGACATGATTTCAGTTCTTTGGGTAAGAATCTCTAAATCCAGACCTATGCATGGAGTTTGAATACAAGCGATAGGTTAAATTACTTTAAAATTAATTTTAAGAAAGAATATTCAAGTAACGTGACAAAATCAGTGTTGTAATTAACTGGCTTAACCTTTGTCAGTTGCTTTCAATTTCTTTTTATTTGCAACTTTCTGTTTAAGTTATTTAGTGGGTCTTTCTCAACTTTATTACATGTTTAAATAACTACAGGAGATGATATTCAGAGGAGCAGACACTGTGGCGGTTTTGATCGAGTGGATTTTGGCAAGGATGGTGCAACACCACGATGTCCAATCAAAGGTGCACGAGGAGCTCGATCGGGTCGTCGGATCACGGCCGTTGGTTGAGTCAGACATTCCATCAATGGTTTATTTGCCAGCAGTGGTCAAAGAAGTCCTGAGGATGCACCCACCGGGCCCACTCCTATCCTGGGCCCGCTTGTCCATCAGAGACACCGTCGTGGATGGCTATCACGTGCCTGCGGGGACCACAGCTATGGTGAACATGTGGGCTATCACCAGGGACCCTGAAGTGTGGGAGGACCCACTCGAGTTCAAGCCAGAGAGGTTTGTTTTGTCCAAGGATGCTGACGTGCAGTTTTCTGTGTTCGGATCTGATTTGAGGTTGGCGCCGTTTGGTTCGGGCACGAGGGGCTGCCCCGGGAAGGCTTTGGGGTTGACCACGGTCACCTTTTGGGTGGGGTCCTTGCTGCATGATTTTAAGTGGGCGAAGTCGCATCCTAATGACCCGGTGGACCTCTCCGAAGTGCTCAGGCTTTCTTGCGAAATGAAACACCCACTCACCGTAAAAGTGAACCGTAAGAATTGACCGAAAGTGCATGGCAGGCAGGCGCAGCAGATGAACACAATAATGTAGTTGCAGCGGATATTGATCTCCTTAGCCTATAAGAAAATAGCAGTATAGGAATCTGTGTTTAAGAAGTTTATAAGTTGTATAAACAAAGAAAACCCTAAAGGTTTTCAACTAGTTTATCTGCAACTCCTGTATCGTACCTTTCGGTTGTGACCATGAAAGAATGTATTGTATGACAATGGTCAGTATTTCTATTTGAACCAATATTGGATATGCTGGTTATACCTTTTTGTGAATTTATGCTCTTTTTTTTAATTTTTTTTTTTTTAGTGTTGCTAAACGAATCCTAAAATTAATTGAGTACACCATATGATCTAAGTACACCCTAATATTTTAATCAAAATATAAAATTAACTAAGTACACCCTATTTCACTACCAAAAATTCTCTTTGTACACTCTAATACACTCTATTACACAACACCCTAATGCTAATCCTAAACCAGATCTCTCTTTTTATGAGTGTTATACTTTTTCAGCTCTTACTTGTTACAATTTCTACACTCATGAATCTCAATGCCTACCATTTATTTAAAATTTTTACTTTGGCAGGAAAGCAAGGGCATAGAAGACTTTGGTGATGTTACTAGAGAAGCCGGTGGAAATCTCAATGTCTGCAATTTATTTAATATTCCATGCTTTCTCATCTTCTTCAGCCTTAAATTAAGTAAACCTACTTGTATGATTATTTGTTGGTTGATATCCCACTTGATGTCTTGTTTGGTTATAATCTACTTGTATTCAGTGACTAAAATTAATTCTTTTTCTTTTGTCGTGAAGACTATATTGCAACTGGCAGAATCAGGTTCATTTTTCCTCCAGATTTATCATATGTTTATGACTCTGCAAAGGGAAAATTCTTCTAGTCACTCATTGAAGATTGATACTGTTGCAAGTAAGTTAGCTGGATTAGAATCATTGCTATCTATCCCTTCCTATCTGCTATACACCATTCAACGACACCTCCTTGCGCCTTCATCAGTGCTCGCGGTGTTGTTCTTGGGCACCAAGTAATATGAAAACTTCTCTATGTATGATTAGGATTGAATATGGTGAATATGGTGTACTTATTAAAATTATATTTATTTCACAATTTAATATATTCTTTTTGGTCATTTTATACTAGAGTAAATTAATAATTTAATAAATAGTTTGATAATAGAGTATACTCAGTTAATTTTAAAAGTTCGTTTAGCAACAATTTTTTTTTCTTTTTCCTAACGGAATGGGGAAACAAATGACACTGAAATAAAGCACGTGGGCACATTGACCTAGTTGCATATTCAATGAGAAATTGATATTTGGGCTAAAGTAGAGGGAGTAAAACAATAAATAAACCGTTTTATATTAAGCACAATATCATGATCCTTTCTTTTAAACAAGTGATTTAATTCACGCAGTTCGATTAGAGATGTAGTTAGTAACAATGTGTTCATCAGCAGTATGAATTAAATGCGAAAGCCACAGCCACTAGTCATAAGCAACAAGTTGATAGAGAGCTCGGACTGAACGACACAAATGAAAGTTGATAACGAACGATGAGAGAAGTGCCTTGGCCATTACGGCTAAAGAGTACATGGGGGTTGAGGCTGTCGTTTCCATGTTTTAGTAATTAAAGTGGTATTTGGTCAAGTCCAAATCAAATCTATTGTGATGCCCGCTAGTTATTGGTAAAGGGAACGTAGGGTCGTTTTTCTCAATTAATATCTGGGGTTCAGTTGATGCTTGTCGTTTGCTACATATAATTGTCGTGTAGGCACCAGCCAATCGAAGTTGATTGTTGAACCTTCAGCATATCGTCTTTTGCAAACAAGTTTTCGATGACAAGATTTAGTAAGATTTGAGATTTTTCATCTTTTGGATCTTACAAATGAAATATGCCCTTTGTCTGCAGTCAGACCCTACCACATATGTATATCACATATCTTTGAGGTGTGGAATCCGTGTTCTTCGATAAAAAGCTTCTTGTGTCTATTTATAGGAGATTGGCACGTAATTTTTTTTAATTTATTTAAGGAGATTCATTATTATACTCAATATAGTAGCTCAAATTATGAATTAAATGATGTAGGATTTATCTATATTATTAGTGCTAAAAATGAATATATGATTAAATATCTTCTTCTTTTTTGGGTTGAAAAGATTCCCACATGTAAATATCTCAATCCCAAAGCCCTTCACATTCCACCAACATCTGGCCTTAGATCATCTATGATGCATTCCTAAAAATCATACTCAACTGAAAATTTATGTCGTGCTCACTTATTTGGACTAGTTGGGAGAAGTCGTGAATAAGTTTCGGGAGATAATAACTGAGGATGGGATCAACTACTCTTCCTTCTCAATATAATTGATGATTTGCCTTGTCTTGTATTAGATTATGAGTAAACTCATAGGAAGTCAAGAATTAAAATAATTCTCATATTCATATATTAGTTAATGCATGAAAAATTTAGAATGCGAATAATTTCAATGCTCATTTAGGAGTACAAGTAATAGTCTAAATTACAGATGATAGAAGTTTCTTACACACGCACACAACCAAGATGTCATGTGGGTTCGAATTTGAGACCTCTGATCTACAAGTCAATACTTTTTTCCATTGGACTAGACCGGCTCAATACTCATTTTATATATGTAAACACGTCATTCATAACTCTTACACCCAACTCATACCCAAATGTGGGCTTGAACTTAAATCAAAACCTAAATTGTAGGCACAAAGAAACAGAGGAGAGAGAAGCCATATGGGTTTTACCCTATGGTCTCGTTTGGTTCATGGAAAATGAGACTTGGGGATGAGAAATCAATTGTTTTTCCATGTTTGGTAAGTCCAAGCATGAACATAGGAAATCATTGTCTGGCCCATGAGAAAGTAGGGAAGAAAGTGAAGATATCCTTCCGGTTACTTTCTCAGCATTACCAAATATAGGAAAGGAAACTTTCATTTTCCATCCCTTAGAATTTTAAGTCTCTAATTTAAGATGGCATAAGAGGACTAAATTGACCTCAACCTAGCCTAAATTTGTGCACTGAACACCTAGAAAGGTCTCCAAAAATGCTTAAGGATTATTGAACATGCTTTACCATATGGGCGTCAAATTGCCCAATAGGGAGGTCTCAGATCCAGCAATTTATTGCCCACTTAGAAGGACCTGATCCATTGTGAATGATGCTTGGTTGGTTACTCAAACCAAAGCAGAGTACTGATTATAAACGGAGGAGTTCTTTCGGAGAAATACTTTCTTATCTCCGTTTTACTGTCTCCCAAATGATATGAGAAGAGATATAGAAAGAATAGGGCAATGAAACAGAGATATGGAAAATTTTCTCTTTCCTTAACACCATGTTTTCCATTTTCCTTGTCTTAAGAAGCAATTTGGGGTAACAGCCAAAAGAACTACAAGCAGGTCCCCCCAATAATGTCTTCAACTAACAGATGGCCAAATCAAAGAGGGAAGCAAAATTGGAGCAACGAAAGGCAAAATATGGCCCATTTGGCCCATTTGGCCAGAAGCACCATGTGATGATGCAATACCCACGCCACATGTCCTATTAGGCATAGCCACAAGTTCTATTAGGCATAGCCACATGTTCATGTAAACTAGTAAATGTTACATCAAAGTGTTACATCAAAGTGTGACAATGTATAGTATATATGGGTTAAGCCAATTGCCAAGGCAATATGCCCGTCCCATATTAAAATAGTTATCGCTTTTGTCAAAAAAAGGTAACAGTTTTTAAAATAATTTGGTGGTGCAGAAAATTGGTCGAAAAAAGCATTCAGGCAAAAACCATAGAAACATTAGAGCTACCCAAAGCGTAATTAGGATTCATGGTACGAAATTGAGCAAAGGGACCAACTATTTTTACAAGAGCAAGACACCAAGCACATCCCTGCCCTAAGACAATTAATTATTCATAGAACCAAGGGAAAAAAAACTTGACAAAATACACATTTTTCTTCACTTCTTATTCAACAACCCAGAATCCTGCATTCTAGAGATTGCCTTCTCAAACTGGCTCCACCTCTGCTCCAATGTCCCAATGTACCCAATTGACATCCTCACCAACCCAGGAGAGATCCCAGCCAGAGCCTTCTCCTCAGCATTCATCTCACTGCTGGTGCTGCTTCCAGAGCAGGACATTAGGGTTTCATAATAGCCCAGGCTCACAGCCATGAACCCAAACTGTGTGCAGTTCTGCAGCAGGTTCATGAGCCTGTTGGCCTTCTCCTCTGTGCCCATGTCCAAGCACAGGAGCCCACCAAACCCATAGTCTTTGTTTGCCGTGGACTTGAGCAGCTCATGCTGTGGGTGGTCTTCAAGCCCTGGGTAAATTACTTTCAGGCCCATCTTCTTCATCCTTGTTGCATATACCATGGCCCTGTTGCAGTGCTCTTTCATCCTCAGGCCCAGATGGGGGATTCTCTCAGCCAGCTCAAATGCCACCTTGGCATTCATTGTGGGCCCAAGTAGCATCAGGGACCCTTGGTGCAGATCCATCATGGAGTTCACCAGGCTTGCTGGCCCACACACCACACCTGTGTACCAGTTTGATGGCATAAAAATTTAGTAATTTGTTGCAAATATAATAATAAAAGACATTGAATTGATTAGCTACCTTAATTCTTGATTGAAAACTGAAAAGGACGTGACTAAATTATATTATAATCCTAATGCTTTTTATTTTTTGGTTCAATTTTGTTTATTTTTGTAAAAACATATCAGATGGAATCTTGCAGTACACACAAAAGACAAAGGGTAAAAAATAAAATCAGGGATCACGTAAAAGACTCTTGGTTCTTGGAGTAGGAAGAATACAATTCATACTCAAACTCCTCCGCTCCACCCATGCTAAGCCACGAAGTTGGGTGCAGATGGGAAAACGATACCAAACAAACACAGTCCTTAACAAAACACACAAACAAACATTTTAACTTTGTAACTGAGAAAAAAAAAAACACAAGCAAACAAAAACGAACAGAAACATATTGGCCTGATTGCTATCGAAGCATTGCCAGAAAAGAATCACGAGGGAAAAGAGCAACAGCCTCACATGAAACTTGTCTCTTCCTCGCAAAAAGTAACCCCAAAACTTTTATGTAACGATCTATTTCATCCCCATATTCCATCATCAATAATATCAATTCCGTACCACATTTAGGAATCACAATTCGTGTCATATACAACTAACACTAATTAGAACCACATTTACATAACACCGTACACGTATACATATCAGAGATATGTGGTATTATTAAGGTCACACTTTTTAAGCGAAAGAAAATTGTTAATGATGTGATTTACTATGTGGTTGGAAAACATTACCTCAAAGGAAAAAAAAAGATTTGGAGAAAATATGTTTGTTTACCTGCGATGATATCAGCACCGCCGCTAATAAACTTGGAAATGCTGTGCACAACCACGTCAGCTCCAAGCTTCACCGGAGAGAGAACCATGGGAGAGAAAGTGTTGTCGACGACAACCGTGACACCCTTCTCGTGCCCAATTCGGCTCAGCTCCGGTATGTTGGCCACCTCCAGAGTCGGGTTAGACATGCCCTCAAAATACAGAACCTTGGTCTTCCCAACCTCGATCGCATTCCTCACCATGTCCATGTCGTGTATGTCCACAAACGTCGTCGTTATATTGCAGGCCCTGGGGAAGAAGTGGGTCAGGAGGGCGTGGGTCCCACCGTAGAGGGTCCTGGAGGCAACGATGTGGTCCCCGCTGCTGACGAGCTGGAGCAGGACGGAGGATATGGCGGACATCCCGGAGGACGTGCAGTAGGCGGCCTCGGTCCCTTCCAGGGCGGCCATCTGACGGCTGAGGTTGAGCACCGTCGGATTGAAGTGACGGCTGTAGATGAAGAAGTCCCGGTCGGCGCCGAGCTCGCCGGAGAACATTTTGCGGAGGGTCTCTGGCTCCATCACGGTGAAAGTGGCGGATGCCTCGATGGACATGTTGACACCGCCGTGCTCGCCAAACTCATGGCGAGCGCTGGCAAATGCGGCTGCCGGGTCTTCCCAGGCCGCGGCCGCAGCTGAGGACAACAACATGGACTTTTTGGCGACCGCGTAGTCGTCGTTGTCCATGTCATCGTGCTCTGCTCTCTTCTTGGAGGAGGTGGTGTTGGTGGGGAAAACAAAGCCCTGGGGTTTGGTGTCAGCCATGGTTTTGATTGGTGATCGGAATTTGGGTTTGAGTTTGGGTTTAGGGGGTGTTCGGCAAAAATTAAAAAGAGAAGAGGATGAAGGAGGAGGAGATTGTGGTTAGGTTTAAGGGATGTTTCGGGAGGTTATCTTCTATATATAGAGCCTAGAGGGAGAGGGAGAGACGGAGGACAGTGAAATTGATGATTTGTTACTATAGATGGAACCCTGGATGAAAGGTACAGTGAATCTGGTCAAATTTTTTTTTTTTTCGAAGTGCCATGTAAAGCCTCTTCTTTAACTGCTGTATAATTAGTATATGCGTTTTCTTTTCATTTTCCTTTTACAACTTTGAATTCAAGGGTGGCGTTATTCTGTTCAAAGTCATGTAGGAATAAGGATTTACGGTCCTTGATTACTTGTCCTAATTTGCATTAAGGATTAGGATATAGGAGTGCTCAAGCGCTAATTACTTGTTATATGGGATTAGGAATATTGATTTACAGTTTATCCATACCGTTCATTGTTTATGTCATCATCACCTTTGTTACTTTAGTTTTATGACAAGCATATCAGTAACTTTTGATTGCCTCCTCGTGAATGGAGAGTAAAAACTTTGAGGTAGAAAATGATGATGTTCGAGCATGTTCTTTGTTTTTTGGCCCTACAAAATTTTGCAAAGACTTGGCGAGTGTAAATTGTCAATTGGGTGTGGAATGATTAATATTCTAAGTGCAATCTACACGTTTTATTATTTGTTATTTTGTTGGTCAGAATCTACACGTTTTAATCTGGTCCTTATCATGGTAAACAGTAGCATAGAATGCAAACTGATGAGAAAACGATCTTATCTGAAAAGACAAAATTAAAATATGTACAAGAAAGAAAGAAAGTAGGTGGAGTTAAAATAATAGTCGTTCATACTCTGGCCCTCGGGGTGAGAATAGTTAATATCTTCTTTTAAAAATTTCATTAAAAATTAAAAAATAATAATCGTCGTTGTTTTCTTCTTTGTCGTTGATTTTCTTTTACTGACGCTCCTCCTCTCCACATCTGTCAAAACCATAATTACTGTTTACAGCAAATTATAACCAGAAATGGTGGCCCTAACTCGTTTTAATTTTATCTAGATTTCTAACATATTACATATGTGATATGATATAGTGAGAAAATCCCGCCTTGATTCCTTGTCCCCAAATTAATTAAGAAGGTGGTATTAGCAATTTTTTTGCATTTAATTATGCAAACATGGCCGTGAAGCTTATCTTCTCTCTCTATATGGGGAATTTCGTGACCAATAAATAAAAGTCAGAGATCATGTCAAAACTTTTCAAAGAGACACCAAGATATTAGCTTTTAGATGTCCAAGCAAGAAAAGAATAAGATTCAAATCCCAAATTGACAAGCGATTCTGGAAATTTCCAAGTAACTGGGAACTTAATCATGTTTATATGTGGTTCGGAAAAAAAAAAAAAAAAAAAGGAGGACCCTGTCATCAATGACCAAACCAACCCAAAAGAGGAAGCTAAGGCTAAAAGAACTTGGCTCATAATATGGATTCATACACTTATGTTTCTCTCACTTGGGAAATATGCGGATCCTCTCTCTCTCTCTCCTTTTTGTTCTTCTGTTGTGCAAAGACGACTGGTCGTCATGTTGCTTGTGACTCGTGAGCATGAGCATGACATAAAGTTCAAAATTAAATGTTAAAGACTTTAAACGCATGTCGTAAGGACAATGATTTTCTTCCGCGCAGTATGAAAGCATGCATGGTCCCAAATATGGGATAAGGCAGAAGTTTTTCACA
The DNA here is from genome assembly GCF_000346465.2 of Prunus persica. Lineage (NCBI taxonomy): Eukaryota > Viridiplantae > Streptophyta > Magnoliopsida > Rosales > Rosaceae > Prunus > Prunus persica. The sequence goes on along the minus strand of NC_034013.1, from coordinate 12,548,959 downwards.
CAAAAACTGCAAATTCTTTGTCTTTGTTTATATGGTCAGACAACTCGTTTCCAGTCGACTTGGAATGTTATCCACCTTTCTTTATTCCTCTCAAAATTCTATCTCCACCACCACACCACCATAGTCACTACATATATATATATATATATATAATATTAATATATAAGGTTTTTTTATTTAATAAAATTATAATGACAGATTCTCTTCATGCATGTAATGTAACAAAGAGAATCCCGTTTCTTAAAGAAGAAAAAAAAAATGTTATGATTAAATCATCCAAAATTCTTATTAATATTCATAAATCGTAATCTTGTCATCATTTCGTGTGCGTATAAGGAAAATCCACTAGGTAGCAAACAAATAGGATTGCCGCGCAGGCACGCACTATTTTTTGTTAATGCATTGTTGATGTGGCTACTTATCCACAAATTTCATCCAAAAAAAAAATGATGATCAACAAATGATAGCTAGGGAATTGACAATCCATATACAAACAATATGGAAAAGTCAAGCTACGAACATAGACATGTTGAATAGTGGACATTCATTTCTCAGTCTCAAATTTGAATACCACATCCCAAATCTGAATTCATTTTTTAAAATTTTTGTTGAACAAATAAAATCTTACAAAGAAGATTCTATAGAGATATTTAGTCATATACTCATTCTTAGCATTAATGATATAGATAAATTCTACACCATTTAATTTTTATAAATAAACTCAAAAAATAATAACTGGCACTATTGAATTTAATTTTGATTATTAAATTACTTTAATGCCCTATTGAGTGTTTTGAATTTTTTATATGAGGTTTTGGGGTTGTGCTTGTTTTTAGAAATCGATGATAGTTTTATAATTTATAAAAAGTTAAAAGTCTCTTTGTTATTTTGTAAATAGAGTTTGAACGTATGTCTAAAATCCATTTTATACAAGAATTTTTTATAATTTAGACTCCTATTATCTCCCATCTTTATACCATATATATCGAACAAGACTTGCTAATGCAATGGATGTTCCAATAGAAACAAATGTAGATAAGAGAGGGGAAGGGGTGGGACCTGACCACTTTGTAATCTCCAACTTTCTTAATCCTAATTAGCATCTTATCCGAAACATGGCAATATATTATTTGAAAGTACATCAAGTTAACAGAGAAGAAAATGACTACAAATTCAGACGTATCAATTTTGGCTCAATCTGTGGAGACTAACGTTGGATGACATGGGAAGAGTACGTGTACGCTGACAGATAGCACATGAGTTGTGGGTCCCATTGCCCCCATCCTTCCGCGAATTATTATACCCACACAAAAAAGAAAAGGCTTGTTTATTAGAATAGGTCAAGATGACAAAATATTGGTCTTCATCAATCAAGACATCAACTTCATGTGCTCGGGTCCAGTTTGTCACATACTTTTTTCCGTGGCTCAATTTACCTAAATAATAAAATTTTGATTTTTTTTTATACAAATGATAATCTAAATTACATAGAAGAGAGGTTTATATAATTAAGATGTCATGAGGTTTAAACCAGAGACATTTAATTTGCAAGTCAAGACCATTTTTCATTGAGTTAGACCCCTTTAACTTTCTTAAATTTTCATTTCGAGGAGTTCTGATATACGGTGAGAAAAACATGTTGAGTTGTGATTTGTAAATAGCATCACCTTTGAGTTTGAGTTCATTTAGCCCAAATAATGAAGATAGAAAGCAAAGGACCTACTAGTGTAGTGGTTTAGAGTATTTACTCCTTCAGATAAGGTCCTGAGTTCGAGTCCTAGCATCCGTATTATGTGTGTGAGTTTAATATACTATCGCCCCTTTTAATAGGAAATATCCTAAACAAAAAAACAAAAAAACAAAATTTGAATTGGCACTCTTGTTTGGGTTTGGAAGCGTAAGTTATGGAAATCGTCTAAATTCATCCCTACATGTACTGCCCTGAATTTGGTAATTCTACCTTTCAAAGGGAAGATTATTATCAACTGAGCTTCTGTTGGTCAATCTAAAAAGCTAGAAGAAGAAATTACAATTGAGTTGTGGCTTTGCGTGTGCCCAACTTCATGGCTGAAAAGCTAAAAGATTATCCACTAGATTGGATAATTTAATCAAAACAAAATCATATTTAATATTATATCATAAAAGCAAGAGCAATGACGCAAGAGCTCACTACCAATAAATAAATCAATGAAAATCAAATCATCACAAGTTCCAATAGCAAGGGCACACCAACAAAAAGCACTTAATAATTCTTGAGAAATGCTTTCTTTTTAACTTTTTCTTTTAAATTTTTTTTCTTTTTTGCTTGACATGTGTCATTGACATTGTTTTAAGTGTAAGGAGAATAACACATGTCAAGCAAAAAAAGGAGAAGGTTCAAAAGAGAAGGTTGCTAGCACTTCCCATAATTCTTTGGCATGTTGGGAACAAGACACAGATTACCAGCTTGTTTGACATTAAAAAAAAAAAAGAAAAAAGTTAAAATTGAGCTAAATGGTAATCAAAGGCATGGATTTGGATAACATCATTTTCGTCTCTGTTAAAAACCATTGTGTTAAAGAATGCAAAATGCCTCTCTTACTTATATCCATAATTGTAAATAAAGAAAACACAAAATGCATTCCCTTTCTGCTGATGAAAGAATCATGTATAAGCACTGCATTAAGAAGGAAAGAATGCAAGATCTTTATGCTGATGAAAGTTTCTGTCAAAACAATAAAACCTTCCGAGGCATAATTGCCTGCTAAGCTGCAATGTACTTAAGAAAGTACCAAGGAATCTAACGGTTCCTAGCTTATTTCTATTAAATTGATCAAGTACCATCACATTCTTAAGTCTACAATGAGAACAAAGATGCAAGAAGATGTATTTAGTAAGAATGAATCTCTCTCCAACTATACTTCCAATTGGTGCAAACCCTCCGAACGTCGTTGCTCACTTTCCGAGTTAATAGAGGAAAGGGCTCCAGATTTTCCTCTCTCCAGATGCTGAAGGAAATCCATGACAACTGGATCAGTCCAAGGAGCTCCGAATGGAGCTTCAGGACCTGCAACCCACCCTAGATGGCCACCTTTGGGTGTCACTATCAACATACAGTTTGGATTGTCCTGAAACAACAGCAAGGGATATACTACATTAAAGTTCCGATGGGATAGGAGAACACAAGAAATATGTTCAAGAAAAATCCTTCACACGTAGAGGGAACCACAAGGTTAGCTCAATGGTTGACTCATTTGATGCTCCTTCATCCTCCTATAAATTCCATGCACATTGGGTCCTTTAAAGTATTTTGTAGAACCTATTACGGGACATTTCTGTTCATTTTATTCAGTATATGTCCAGTCTAGAACAGTCCCTCCATGGTTATTCTTCCCCAAAACAAATGTTGTTTTACTTTCATTGAATCAGATGTGACATGAAGCAAACTCAAATTAATTTGGAAATAAATGCATTATTTTGTTATTTTAAATACGTAAACTCTACACATCGACATAAATCCCCTAATCTTGACACCAACTGATAGGGTAGTGTTTTAGTGGTTTATACTTGGTCCTGCTCACTTTTATCATGTGACTCTCATCTGTCACATTAGTTAGCATTCAAAATTTGGGACTCATGTTCAATTAGATTGGAAAAATCAAATTAAACACTCAGGTTTAACATAAATTACGGAATGGTATCTAGCTCAGGGAACTCCACAAACCTTGATATCTTCACGAGGAATTCCCCTGTTCGGGGCAATTGGATCATTTCCCGCCTGAAAACAATTAAGAATAATAAGTCTAAGCAAACTGTTGAGATTCACTAAATATGAACACTATTTTTTATAGAAAGGGCATGCATGTAAAAGGATGGATGAGGTAAATCACGCGGAAGGAAAGAAGTAATTTTTTTTCCTCTTCTCGTTTGATAAAAGAGGAGTGAAGGAAAGAAAATATATAGCTGTGTATAACAACTATACGATTCATAACGTGTGATTAATATGCTCATCTTTCCCTCCACCAATTCATCCATTTTTATAGGGATAGATTATGCTGGATCTAGGGGTTCCAGAGCCATCCATTGTTCCTTTCCACTAAACAAGCCAACTCCAAGAATTGACAATCTCTCCCCCTTCCCTAATATCTTTCCATCTTTACTTCCCTTTCTCTTTTCTATCATTCCTACCAAGCATGGTATTGAAAAAGACAGAGGTGAACATATATGCCCAGGCTCAATGTGTCTGATATATGCATACAACGGATCCCTTATCAATTCAACCATAAAAATAACAAAAATGCGACCAGAACTTCCACAGTTCAACATCAGGTAATGTCTATTAAATCAAATGAAATGTTCTGGAGATAGATTACCTGAATGCAAAGCAATGGTATGCAGACATCCTTTATGGAATTGGAACTACTGGAATTAGAGTAGTAGTCATCTACAGACTTGAAACCAAATGAAACTGCAAGTTTTCACCAAAGGTAGGTGTTCTCAGAAGATGAACATCATGGTATAACATCCAAAATAAAAAAAAGGTTTCTTGAACACAAAGTACATACCACGAGTTAGTCCATCATCAAACTCCCTGACAGACTTAGCATTGGCAGCCAATGGAATGTTAAAATCACCACCCATGTCTTCAAAGAGTAGAGCATGCCTACAATGTAGGGTCAGAAAATGGGGTTATCAACCTCGAGCTGGAATAACTGTTGAGAACATAAATCAATTTTTCATGGGATTACTTCTTGAAAATTTTGGAGAGAGCACTTGCAAGAGCTTTGTCATAAACAATATTAAAGCCCTTACGGAAGTCCTCGTCTGCAATGACCAAATTGAAAGGATTACACAATGACACAGCACCAGAAAGACGACATGCATCAGATTCCTGCAAGTACCACATGAGTGAAATAGAAATGAAATGAAATTGGAGGAGAAAAGGCTAAAGTAAATTTCAGTGCAAGGGCTAGGCCCCGGTATTGCTTGTGTTTATCATTAACCTCGAGAAACATTCAAAGTCATAGGAACTCTAATCCATGCACAAATAAGACTGAAAAGAACTCTGTATTTGCATCCCAAGTCCAGACAGAGCGGTTGACTAAATAAATGTACAGTATTCCACCCTTTTAATGGCCCCACTAAATCAAGAAATTTTTTTCTTTTCTGCTAAACAAATTTTTTTGAGTTCCTATTTTCCTAGCACAAACAGCATTGGGCCTAAATACATTGATGAATTGAGTTGAGCGAAAAAAACACACAGCTTGTAACAACAAGATAGATTGCTAAACTTACTACATTGTTAAAGCTAACCAGTGCATTACAGAACATATGCAACACAAGTAAGCATGAGCCAGACGAACTAAGCAATTCTAATGCAAGTCACCGATCCGACAAACAGAAATCTCAAAAGTATACCTGACCCAAATACCGAACAAGAATGTTAGCACCAAGAGACCAACCAACAGCATACAGATTAGCTTTCGGATACCGATTACCAACATGGGCCACTACTTCACGCATGTCTCCTAAAAATGAAGCCGAATAGAACTGCATATCAGCGTCATAAAATAACTAATCACAAAGCTGGCTTAAGGCACATCAAAAAGTTCAAATCTTCAACATAAAGCTCCCATTAAGGAAAAAAACAATTGCAACTTAAGAACAACAATTCCATTACAAGTATCAATGTTAACAAATTGTACACCCTGCTAGGAAATTTTTTTGAACTTGTATCACAGTTAAACAAAAACATACATGAATTGGGTTCAATTAGTTAGCACAAATGTGAACCCAGAAAATTGATTTGCCCAAAGTGAGAGTACCTGAGGAGTTGTTACAGGGCTACCACCACAACCACGGCTATTGAACACCACAACCCGCCACCCTTTACTTCTGGCTCGAACCAACATGTGCCTCACATACGAGTCATCACTCCCTCCAGTTAAACCTGGCTGCAACACCATCCATTACCCAAAAAACAACCTCAATTTTTAACTCAAAAGTTTTCTGCTTTTTTCCTTTTCGTTATTTTCCCCGAAACGAACAAACAGGACATAAGGAAAAGAATGTAAGAACGAACCAGGAGAATGAGGAGTGGGGAGTCGGGAGGCAAGAGGCGGTCGTCACTGGAGACCCAATCGAGCGAAACGGCGCCGTCGTCTGTCGTTCGGAGGCACTCGCGGCGGAGCCTGACGTCGGGAGTCGACCTATAGAACGAGGCGAATATGGTCTCCACGTGGCGGTTCGACCCGATTACGGGAAACGGGTTGTAGGGTCGGGTCAGTGAGCTGAGGGCGGGAAGGAAGAGGTCGCGCGCGCCGCCGAGGGTTTCGAGGGACGGGTGGGCCATCGGGTCGGCGGCTGAGCTGACGTTGAATGCGGATGTGGCGGCGAGGCGAGTGTAGTTGTGGAGGTGAGACACGTGGCGGAAGTAGGAGAGAGGTGGAGGAGAATAGCCCAGGGATGCTCTGGCCATTGGTTGGTTTGTTTTGTATATAGCGAATGGTTAGCAGACGAGTGGGTTTTGGAAAAGAGACTTTGAAAAAAAAAATTGTGTTTTTTTCTTTTTTGCTAGAGAATTGTAATTGTTATGGTTAAATAAAGTTTTAGGACCCAATATATTTACAATTTAGTTTATTTTAAATTTATAAAAAGGACGCGCATAGAGCCTAGGTTGCCTTTTTTATAAATAAATAAAAAAAAAATGCTTGTATAGCCGCGCGGCTATATTCTTAAATTAAAAAAAACAACACGGTATTGCTTAACGGCTATACGCTTTAAATAAATTATATTTTCACATGCGGCTACCCCTGTAAAGCCGCACGGCGATATCGTAGTACCACCGCGCGGATATACTATTTTTTATAGTAAGCCACATATGGCCGAACGGCTATACCTTTTTTTATTAAAAAATTGAGTATAGCCATGCGACGATACCAATTTTAAATAAAACCATAATATAGCCAGTCGGCTAAACTCTTTAATATATTATTATATTTAATACGAGTATAACCTCTCCGCTGTATGATTTATTAAAAAATAAAAAATGAACCTCAGTATAGCGGCCCAGCAATACGAGCTAAATATATTTAAATACAAAAGTTTATCATCCCGAAGCTACTAATCAATATCGGATGCGGCGATAGAAATGTTGCAATCAAATAATAGTGGCGCGAACCTTGTCATCGAAGAAGAAGCGCCTTGTCCAACAACCTACTCTTACAGGTCCCTGCTAAAGCTCCAAGCGCCTGTCACCCCCTCAAACACTGACCACTGGCAAAGACATTCTCAAGAAATCTGAGCGAAAGAACAGGTTCCTCTTCTCCTTCCCTGGCCACCTTGCCCCCATTGGAGGCGGTAAGATCCGTGCTCTCAAGAATTTGGGCACCAAAAACCCCGTCTTATACCTCGATTTCCCTCAGGTCTACTACTTTCATCCTTGGTCCTTTTCTAATTTTATTTTGCTTGTTTGGTTTCTGAGAAAATTAAAATTTTGAGGTTTTCAGTGTCGGATGAAGTTGTTTGGGACTATTGTGTCCCTAATGGTGGGAAGAGTGTCATTGCTTTGATAATATGGTCAGCGCCTTTCTACAGTCTGTTTGCCGCATTGATTGTTAAGTTGCTCTTTTCAAATATATTTGGGGTCGTAGAAAAATGCGTATCTTACACCGTTTTGTTCATAGGCTTGGTTGATGAGCAGTGCACAACTCTAAACTATGATATAAATTTGAAGAAAGGTTATTTTGATACAATCTTTTGAATTCTTTTCTATTTTCTAATGATTTTCTTTTGAGTATTATTAGGAGTGAATAGTTGCACGTCTGAATAAATTATATTTGCTACTTGTTTTTAACTGGTAACTGATAGAGAATGAGGCAAAACAACTGCAAAGCTGATATTTCGTGAAAACTTGTACTCTGAAAGTTGCATCTCATAAGGCAAAACAACTACGTGAAATTCATTCTTGTATCTTTTGGGTTGATTGAAATAGCATGTCTTCATTGTCTTCATACTAATTACGTTATGCTCCCAACTCTTTTCTCTTTGTGTACATGATTTTCAAAGCTATTGTTTCATACAACTTCCACCTAGAATCTTCTTCTTGTTCTTCTTACAGAGTGTGGTACCCTTTCCAATGAATCCACATCTTTCATTTTGTTTGTCTGCGGTCGTGCTTGTTATATGAAACTGAGCTTCTCAAAGCATTTTTAACACATAGATATCAGCATTAGATTTTCATGTCCCAGATCGTATTTTCCGATGCTTGGTGGATTGGGACACAAGCCAAGAACCCTGAAGAAGCCCAACTTGATTTCCCTAAGGAACTTACTGAGGTTAGTTTCTGTTCATATACGTCTGTCGTGTTGATAGAATGTACATATCATTTTTTGATGATCCACTCTCACGAATTTGTTGGTTTCAGGGACAACACACATAATATGACTTTAAAGGTGTTGCGGGTTCAACATCTGCAAACAAGCAAAGTGATCATAAAAATGAAACTACATATGTAGAAGAACATTCCCCAAATGTTAAGGTTGAAGATCAGATTATGGAAACAAAGATTTGATGAGAGCAACACCTGTTCAACATTCAGCAAGAACTGCCGGAAAACGATTCAAGTAGTTACATTTGTGCTGCATTACCATATTTGCCTTTTTCTCACCTGTCTGATATACCTATGAGTAAGATATTTTTTACATTGGTGCTGCATTATCATATTTGCCTTTTCAGGCCTGTCTGATATACGTATGAGTAAGTAGTTCTTATTATCCAAAAGAAAAAGGGAAAAAAATGGATGAAACATATTGCAAATAATTACAAAAGGCACTGATGCCCAATGTCCATTCTGAAGTCACTTATTGAAGACATGAATGCACTCATTGCTTTTCAGCAGATGAGCTGTTGTGTGGGAATATCGTGTAGCTTCTACGGATATCACTAGTGTTAAGAATGGATAAATAACTAAATACCTCTATTAAGCATGTAAACTTTTAGACGATTCTGTCCATGATATGTTGTGGTACCTTTAGTTAGATTATCATAGATAATTAACCATTTTGATATATTTTCTTTTTGCTGAAGAATAATAAAAGAAACGAGAGTGCTTGTTGATCGTCCAGAAGGCACACACTTTCCTGTGATGTGTCTACACATGATTCAGTGAACTCTCGTTTTCTCACCGATTAATTGCAGATGATGCATCATGCTTACCTTTCCATTTATCTCTAACATTTTTGGTGGTACAGTTTTGGAAATTCTTCTTCTGGAGATGATTCTTTTGGAAGCGATACTCACTTAAGTGAAGGAGAATATGAAAATTTTGGGGGACTTGATTATGGGTGTATTCACATTTCTCTCATTCTCTCACATCACATTGATAATTTGATATAAAACTCCACACATTTGACGGCTTTGAATACAAAATAACTTCCATGTTATATTTCTCTATTTTTCTATCATCGCATGAGGCGTGCGTGATGCCCATTTTAATTTGCACTATGGTCGATTAATTCTCAAAATCCGCCTTGACTCCACATGTGAGAAGCCATTCAACCTTACCGACCTATTACATCTTAGCATACGTGCAAAAAATTTCTTCTTCAATGAGTTATTTCTAGATGTTGAATTGTAATTTGCTGGTTATAAGGGATAGCTAATGTTTTTCATGTCATTTTCATGGAGAGTTAGAAATGAAATGACATTCTTGTGTTACCAACAAATGTTTTGAGGTGGGGATTTCCAATTGCAATTCACGCCAATTTAATTTCCTGCTCCTTTCTTTTTTGAGTTTTATGTTGTTTATTTGATTATTTTGTGCACTTAAAATGCACATTGAAAATGTGATGATAAATAAATCTTCGCATCATATAATATGTTACTGAATATGTAGTCCAGAGATGAACACAAACATAACATAACAAAGAAAATTTAAAATTAAAATTAAGTACCCATAAATGTTTATTTTTGCATAACCGCCCCCAGATTGATTTGATTTTGACCACAAGAAACCTTTGCTTAATTATTCATTCACCTGCTCCAAATGCTTCTGCTTCTCCTCTTCAGTCATGAAAGCTGTGATTGGAAAAGACTTTCCAATCCCCATTGGGGTCTTGAAGACAATCTTTTTGCTTGCCGGGTCGTCAATGCTCATCTCAGAAATTGGGACCCAAAGAAAAACCTGCTTGCTCTTAATCCCAGTCATCTTCTTCATCTTCAACTTCTCCACATAACCAGTCACCTCAGTGGCATAGCTGACACGTGTATTGGACCCAACAAAGAAGTGCTCATATGGCCGCTTTTGCTTCATCCACACAAACCCAGTTTCTCTCACCCTCCCACACTCCACAAGGTCCTGCAGGGGCAGGACACCTTTGGGAAACCCTAGCTCTTCCAGGAGGTCTATGGAGTGGCGGTAGCAATCTTCGGGGCCGTAAACAATCTCTGCACCTGCACGCTTGTCTTCCAGCTGCTTGTTACTAGCCATTTTGAAGAAAATTTTGATGTTTCAGAGTTTTGGATGGAGGAGGAGGGCTAAAAGCTTTTGCAGGTGTGTGATGGATGGGTTGAGTTATAATATATAATTAAGCTAAGAGGGTGTTAAGAGAGGAGGTCATTTAAGTAAGGGTCTAAAAGTTGTTGGGTGGAGGTTGAGCTGAATTGTGGGGTTTTTGAAGGAGTTGGGTTGTTCACCAAAATGGGCAATGGAAATTTTGAGTGCATGTCATTGTCTTGTGGGAATTAAGCTCACCCTCATCTATTTCGTGTGTTATGGTTAATTGCTCACGACTTAGCTTTGCTCATTTGTCTGTTTGTGTTGTGTGCTTACCAATTAGCTTAATTAAGGATCTAAAAAGGAAAGGGATTTAGCAAACATGACTTTAATTAGCGTGTTGTATGATTGTACTGCTAGATTAAAGTTAATAAATTGGATACCAAACCCATACCCCCACGGCTTTCATACAACTCAAAAAGAGTATGTGTTCCTTTCTTGTTTCGGAAAGAACTTTAATTACAAATTCCGTAGTTGAGCGAGAGAGACGGTCGCCTGACCATACTTGCCGATGGACCGGCCGGCTGTCTCTATCCCACAACTGAACGAGACTATAGTCGTTTGTGGCATTACATGTCAAACATTTTACTAACCACGTCGTTGGACCTTGTTTTTCAATAAACGGTTGGATGAACCAACTAAATGGTTCAATTTCTATCTAAGATCTAACCATATATCACTTGATTCCAAATAATCAACTAGTGTGACATATAGCTTTGACAATCACTTGTATTGCTAGACATAAGATCAACTAGTGTGACAGATCTAACCATAATTCAATTGATTCCACACAATCAAATATAACCATACAAACACGTCATTTCACTCTGCTGCATCAGCTGGTGTCTAGAAGTTCGTTGAGAGAACTTGCTTGGTATTGGGTATGTTTGAATGAATTTTGAACAGAAATACGAAATAGGTTAAATTCTGGCAATTGTATGACAGAGGGCTGAACTAAAGAGAATATATGTTGAAATCAGACTATTCGTTTGAAGGCCGAATTGGACCTCCCTCTTTCTTTCTCAAACAGGCAATTAGGTGCCAAATGCATTCACATAACCACATTCAGTGCTGAAATTTAGGAAAAAGCTAAAGGTTCTATCTTATTCACTGGACATGATGGAAGGCTTTTATGGGAAAAAACATGGTAAGGCTTCTATTGTATACCAGAATCTCTTCTCAACATAAAGTCATAACAACTATGCGTATGACTAGTTACAAAAATACAGAGCTTTCTCAGTAAATATAAAGACCAAAAACAAGATATCAACAGAAAATCCAGGCATTGATCAAAGACTTATTCCTAAAGAAAAGGAACGAATAGCCCAGGGTTGTGAACAACCCATTATGCCCATATCGACACTAGTGCTTGTCCTCCTTGGGGATCTCCTTTGGTGAAGCTTTTGATTCCAGTTCCTTGGTGATTCTGAGAGAAAATCCATTAAGTCATATTAATGTCTCTTGAGATGCAAGAGAAAGCAGAGGAAATTGTTGCCATGATAATAAACATGAAATTTCATATCACAATTCATTGAGTCCTCAAGACCATACTTAAGTGGTATCTTTCGGATTGTCCAATTTTGGCTGGACAACTTTTTTCAACTCTACACCATCATTTGATAACAAATCAATATCGGTCTATTTTTAAAACCATGGACACAAAGGCCAGAACCAAGTAACAGAGTATTATTCTAACCATAAGAACGAGGCTCAATGCTGAAAAGCAAGAACAAAAGAAACTAACAATGGAATGAGTATCATCTTAAATTAGCCTAGTCAGTAAGATAATCCAAAACATCCAAGACTTGAAACACTAAACCCTTCAAACCCCCGCCAAATGTACATCTCTCGGGCCTCCTAACTTACTAACACCCCACTTCTCCAACATCAAGAGAAAATAAAAGAAAACTATGATTCATGATAACATCATAAATTCTCATCCAATCTGAATATAAAGCATATCAAGTGGTGCAACTTGCAATCTGCAGAGAATCACAACCCTTTCCCATTTTAAGAATGTAACTAGCACAGTAAAGCTGAACCATCTTCATGAAACATTTGCATTAGAATGAACTACCAAAAATTTTACAAAATTGTGTCCCTACCATGCAAACATATCAACAATTTTCAGAGTGAAAGTTTTTTTATAGAAGAAAATGAAAAATGAGAAGAGGATTACTTGGGGGCATTAGCAGATTCTTCTTCAAGCCACTTACGGATATGTTTGACATTGCGCCTGAAGATGGTAGCTGATTGCTTCACATCACTCCTCAGCAGAAGAACCACCGCACTTACACCAGCAACAGTCAGTATGAAGTTTGTCAAAGCCATACTTCTTGTGTTTCTTGCAAAACCTACTTCCAATACAATGACAGAAATGATTTGGAATGCACTCTGTTAAATGTAGTTCAAAATAATAAAACCCAAATCTTAGCTAACTTTGCCAATAAGTTGAATGATTCACTGAGTATCAGGAATATCACTATCCTTTTTGTACCAAGAAAACTGTTTTAAAAACAATAACAAAAAATATGTCGGAAATTTGACATATCTTATTTTTAAAACAGCTAAGAAAATAAAACCCAAGTGGGGATTAGTTAAAATCAAGGTCCAGACTTCATGGTTAACATTTCTTTTCTATTCAAGCAACTTCAAATCTTCAAAGAAACAAGCCTCCTGCTTTATTTCGGGTGATTAGGAAATTAACGCATATATAGTCCCAAGGCACAAAACAGCATATGATGACTAAAAGATGAAACTCATTTTATACAAATAACAAGGGAAGGGTAGCATTTTATGTCCTAGAGAATTCACAATGATGTAGTTATGAACAATCTCAAATTACACGAACCCATCTAAAAAAAGTGCACTCAGAGACAAACTGAAGAGTAAATTAGCCTCTCAACTATGTAAACATGGAACCCATAGGCCATACCTCAACTGGTTCAGTGTAAACATGGAAAACATGGCCGCTGAAAAACTAATATTATTATTATTTGATGAACGAAACCCTTTACTTGAATGAAATCACATGAAACGACAACAAATCAGCACTAAAATCCAAAATGAATTCAGAAAATTAAGTCTAAATATTAATAAATAAATAAATAAAAACCGCATAGATAAATGGTGGGTAAGAGATTACCAAAGATTTGTTCGTACTGAGAAGAAGAAACTTGGGACTGCTCCTGACAGAATAGCTTCGGGAGAAAACTGAGAGACGGCAGCGCCAAAATGCGGTGGTGGCGAAGAAGAGGGACTTTGTGTATTTACTATTTTGTACATCGTGTCGTATTAAAGTGCACAAAGGGTTGGATCAATGTGAATTTTGGGTTTTGGGTCTTTGTGATTAAACATGGATTGTCATTTCAAGGCCCGTTGAGGTTTTTGGTAATGGACCTAGGCATGGTTCAAAACCAACTATTGGACTAGGGTTTTTAGAGCATCTCCAAGAGAGTCTCTAAATTTTAGTCAAATTCTAACTAAAATAGCTAAAAAATTATTATAGCAAACCACTTAAAAGGTGTTTCCTCCAGCAATGTTCTTTATTTTTGCTAATTTGAAATGTTTTATTATTATTATTTTCTCTTTCTCTTTTCTCCTCTTTCTCTTGCAAATCTAATATATTTATTAAAAAAAGTAGAACCCAACTCCACTAACCTCCCAAATGTCTCTATCTCTCTCTCCCTTTTTCTCTCTCCTCCTAGCCAAATTCTCTCTCCTCCTCTTTACACTACATGTAGAGAGCCAAAAGTTGGTTCTCCAAAATAGAGAGCCAAGTGAGTCTGCCGGAGGAGGATTTTTCTTCTTTTTAGCCAAAGTAGCTAGAGATGAGAGGATAGAGAGTCTATTGGAGATGCTCTTAGACCATCCCGAAAATAGGTCGGTTGGCTACGGTTGTGAGATGATACTGAAAAAGGGGAGACATTTTTTTTTTTCTTTCTTTCTTATTATAGGTGAAACTCAATTAATTCAATGATATATGCATATGTGATGATATATTCATTAGCCTCTTCTTCTCCTCATATGGTGCCTTCTATCAAGTCTTCTGTGACCCAAAATCTCTATTTTTCGAATAGAGCTGGTGAACAAAAGGCAGGATACACATTGATTTTTATTTTTATATTTTCCCAATTCTTTTGCAGCGAGCTAGATCACTTGTTGAAGGTAAACAAAAAAGGATCTCGTGTATGCCAACCAATTCACATTAACAAGCAACAACAAATATATTAACCCGGAACAGCCAAACAAATACTAAACAACTAAACCCTCCTCATACAATAATAGATCACAATATCAATATAAATTCATCTCTCCACAATGACCAACTTTAAAAGAACAATTAATTGCGGCATTTTTTGTTCAATACAATCGATATCGGGGAATGGAGACATTTTTTACTACCTTCTTGATCGACACCATCCCCTTGCTCGCCATTGATTTCCTCGTAACCCTAGCCATTAAACACTCATCACACCGATACATGTCATGGTCTTTTCCAATATAAACATACAGCCCCCACAGCTCTGGACTCTCCTTGGACAACTTTGGCGGTGGAAATTTGGCACCCCACTTTATAATCCCACTCATTATTTCATCATGCAGTCCGCCATTATCATACGATCCTCTTTTGATTCCAATCGTCGACAACACCTTAGAAAGAAACTCGTACGACTTGCCGCATTTCCTCAACACAGGCTTCTCAAGTTCAACTATTTTTTCATGTTTTTCTTGATGTTGGTGGACGAGGGTGGTGTTACGACGAGTTCCTATATCATATGAGGAACCAATATCATAGTAGACATGATTGATATGATAATCAAACTTTATCAGAAATTGAGGCGCCGCAGGCGATGATGAAGAAGGTTGGTAGGCACGTCCTAGCGAGTGTGGTTCAAGGAGTAACACGTAAAAATCCATGCTATCCTTCTCGTGATGGACTTCAAAATCTTCGACTTGCACTGCCATGGTTCAATCAAAGACAAGTATAAATAAATAAAATTAGGGTTGATGTACATACGATTAGGGTTTAGGTATAATATATATATATATATATATATGTGTGTGTGTGAATGTTTTTGAACTTTTGAATGCTAGAGAAATTTTAGGGATTTCAAAAAAAATTGAAAGGCTATAATTTTGGGATTGTTTATGAAAAGGGTAATGTGAGGCTTATCACATTTTTCATACTACATTGTGTACCACCTTTCTAATAGAGGTGGAGCCCACCAATACAATAGGGCCTACCTCTATTAAAAAGGTAGTACACAATGTGATATAAAAAATGTGATAATTCTAGCATTTTCCTTATGAAAAATCGCTGGGTAGCAAAAATGATAGGGTTTCGTAAATAGGTGGACCTGTTGCATGTGAAATCTACCCTTTTTTTCTTTCTTCCTTTTATGAAGAAAGAAAAATAAATATTTTTATCAGAAATATGTGGTGGTGGTGGGAATGAAGATAAGAAAGAATCTACAGTTTCAAAAAGAGAGTAAAAGAAGATTGCATTAAATAACTAACGTGTAAAATCTTGCCAAATAAAAGGGGATGTGAGATAATGGTTTCGGAATCAATGGCTTTAGTTTGGGGGCATGTTATCCAATCCCCTCCACAATGACCGCACCAAACTTTGGTGCTTTCTTGTCCCACAAATATCTATTATAAATTTCTATGCGATGATGATATATTAGAAGAAGAAGGATTATTTCAAGCAATCCTTGCTCAATCTCAAATTGTGACATAATAATATATGTACTAAACAAAAACTCTTAATATTTATATTTTTTGGAAATTCAATCCTATATAATGTGTGCGTTTATAACATGTATATGGGATAAATTCAATGATGACATACCATTGTAAGTTTAAGTTCAAATAATGTATAGACACAAATAAACAAACGCGAAATTGAGATATTTATATAATTTAATAATTTAATTTGATTTGATTTGATTCAATTAGACCAGTTGGTTAATGCACCGTGCCCGTCCCGAGTTATCTATTCAACGTCCGTACATCAAAATGTCCAATTAAAAAAAAATCATGGATATTGAATTAATAGTGGCGAAAAAGAAGTGGTTGGTTGGTTGTCTCGGAATCTCATGCCTGTTCCAACAAACAACTGGATGATTTAGTGTGGGCCCATCCCATAACTTACTAGTGGGGCCCTTTATTCAT
The DNA here is from genome assembly GCF_000346465.2 of Prunus persica. Classification (NCBI taxonomy): domain Eukaryota; kingdom Viridiplantae; phylum Streptophyta; class Magnoliopsida; order Rosales; family Rosaceae; genus Prunus; species Prunus persica. The sequence goes on along the minus strand of NC_034013.1, from coordinate 12,532,248 downwards.
CATGGGTTTGGGTTTGGTCATCGTGGAATCTGGACCCCTGGTCCCTCGTAAAGGCCACACCGAAAAAGAAAAAAGAAAAAAAAAAGTAAGCGTACGCGGCATCAATGCATCATCCTTGAACCCTCCAAGTGGCAGAATCCCAGATGCCCAATTTTGTCTACACCTTAATGTGACCTAAATATTTGGTTACTTGCCCACCGGCCCACCTTTTTTATTTAGGGATATATAAAATGACTCCCAGTTTTGATGTTTTGTTTTGTTTTGTTAATTTTAATTTATTAAATTAGTTTAGGCTGTTGAAACTTGCTTTGACAAATCAGATCTCATTAATTATAAAATTCATCTTCAATTTCGTCATATTGTTGATTTGTTTTTTGTTCCTCAAATATTATAATCAAGATTTCTATTTATTTTATAAACATATAGGATTTCAAATTTAAATATATTTGTATATGAACATATAAGCATTATCAGATTAATTCAATTTAAAAAAACATTTAGATGTTTAATAAAATTCAAAATAAATTAGGAAAATTCAATCTCAATTTTAGAATTTGAGTTGGGCTGAGGACAAAGTAAGGGGCAAGTGGGTTCTTCTGGTATAATAAGTGAGTGCTTGTGTCTCCTCATTTGTCTATTTTGTGTGCCAATGTGAGGTAATTCCATCTTAATCCCACTTATAATATAAACCCAACTTGTCTTTTGACTTTTGTATGCTTAATAAATATTTTTTTGTTCTTTCCCTTTTATTTTGTTGAAGTAATTCACTTTTATGAGACATGCCATAATGAAATATTACAATTGTGCAGATAGTAGTGCTTGTGGGAGGAGTTAAAAAGCCAGGGATCAATGTAAAAGAAAATTAGTGTACTTGTTAAACACTGTCATTTGTAACATCTAAAATAAGATGGGAATGAAAATTAATTTTTTTGTTCTCTTGTTGTAAAACAATGTAAATTTATATTCCAAAAAAAAAAAACACATGGATATATATATATATATATATATCAATGGTATAGAAACACATTACACCCTGAATTTGTTTATCAAATAATGTAGAAGCATTTTAGGATAGGAGATCCAACCCGTAACAACACAAACAAATTTAGTGAGCTTAAAATGAAATTGTTTCTCCCAAAAAAAATTGTGAATGTACTGAAAAAAAAAAAGTTATTGAGACATCATTTGCTGCATTATTGTTTTTGGCACACTCAAATTGAAGACAAAATTGTTGAGGGAAAAAAAAAAAAAAACCTTATTTCCTTTGGTGTCAAAAAACACTGTAATAGTGAAAAAGAGTGAAGTTGGGTCAAATTGGGCCGGACTAATTCCAAGTTTCCCCTCCATTGTAGTGAGAGCTCCCAGTCCGATCCTCCAAGTCTTCGGTCTACTTTTCCACAGTCCCACAGTCCACTCCCTCTTCAGAGCTAGAGAGAGAAAGAGCGAGATTCGCATACGCAGATAGAGACTAGAGAGAGATATATGGATATAATATCGCAAATAAAATAATGGTTTTCATTTTTATTTTTTATAATTTCTGCCTTTCATGGAAAGAGAGCGAAAGCTCTAAAAAGAGAAAGCCAAAGGTAGTTGGAGAGAGAAACCGAGGAGAAGAGAGAGGGAGAGAGATAGACTGCCAAGGGTTTCAGTTTGGTAATGGTGAATTAGCTCTATAGCGCCTGATCGACGAAGAGGAAGAATTGGCCCTATACGAATAACCCTAACACCAAACAGCAACAATCGCAATCAGAGAAGGGGCTCGTCGGATTTCCCTGTACGTTTCCTCATTGATGCTCTTCGGCGGTGGAGCCGATGGTTGGAAATGGATCGTGTTCGCGGAGGCTAGCACCGGCGGCGGCGGCGGCGGTGGGAGAAGCGGTTCGCTCATCGGCGCCAGCGTCGGTGGCGGAAGCGGCTTCTGGTCTTGGACTGCACCCCCCAATGTCGGCTTAGCCGTCGCCGTCACGGCCATGGCCGGTATCGCCTTGGCCGCGACAGTCGTCTACTCTCGTAGGTAAAGAAAACAAACACAAATTCCCCAAAAAAACTGAATCGAAATCCCTAATTTGTTGTGAGAGGAAAACCCTAGATTCTTCGCTAGCTAGATAGGTTGATAGGTAGACATTACACACATAGATGATTACGCATCAGAAACCCTTAATGAGAGCCCTACGGCGGAGTCACACTTCCTCTAATTCATCTCCACCGTCGTCAAATTCCACATCTTCACCGTCATCGTCGTCGTGGATTCATTTGCGATCGATTTTGTTAGTCGTTGCTTCCTCGTCTTCCTCACCAGTTTCCACTGATCGGTGAGTTTTCACTGTTCCTCCTCTTCCCCCTATCTCTATCCCTTAAATTTGGTCCCATACACTCTATTTGGTTACTTAGAATTCGTATGAATAGGCAGAAAAGCTGGGATTTTTATGGTTTCGTTTTCACATTTACTAAGCACCCAAACGGAGTTTAATCTTTTTTAATTTGGAGATGTGCTCCTGGATCCGATCTGGAAGTATCCAATTGATTCCTTTGTGTCCAAAAATGTCATGTTCAGCTATTTATTCCTCAGTCGGTCTTCCTTTACTACTCTCTCTGTGGGATTCAGATTCAGATTTTTGCTTCGTTGCTATTCTATGTTGGTCGGATTGAATTGTGCCTTTTGTACCATGCATTGTTTAAGGACTTTTGGAAATGAAATTGGGTTCAATTAGGGGTTCAATTAGGCATTAGTGTGTCACAATTTTAGAGGTCTCTGATTCATAAAAACAATGCTTCATAATGGGTTTCCAGTTTAGTCATAAACCTTAAACTGTCCATCAAAATTATTCTTTCTTTTTTGGTGGCAATATTGTTCTTCATGCCTTCCTAGTGGACCTTATTTGTACTGATGAATTGCACATTGTTCTTTCCTAATATCTTCGTTTGTCATTTATATACCACTTTGGATTATTAGATACGTTTGTTTTAATTATGCTTTTTCCTCATATGAAATGTAATCACTTTTTTTTTCATTCTTTTTTCAGGGGTAGTCTTAAATCACCTTGGTCCCGTAGGAGAAAAAAACATGCCCTTCTACCCAAACAATGGAAAAGTTTTTTTACACCTGATGGGAAACTCACTGATGGCGGTCTCAAGTTTTTGAAGAAAGTTCGCAGTGGAGTATGTTATTGCCTTTTGTCAGACCTACTTTCTATTTTCTGTGTAATTGTTTTTAGGTGTTTCTCCTTGTTATTAATGTATGTGCAACAGCTGTTTGATATTAATCACTTCCTTTCTGATGCAGGGTGTTGATCCAAGAATCCGAGCTGAAGTGTGGCCATTTCTTCTTGGAGTGTAAGTTTTTTTTTTAATTTTTCTATGTCATTGCATTAATGTTTCAAGTTGTGTATGCTATATATAAATTTGTCAGTGTGAGATCTAGAAATCTTTTGACAACTTCTTCCAATATCGAATATTAGTTTGCCTGGTCCTGGGGAATGCTTGGTTCCATGGATCCTTGCAGGTGTTTGTTATGAATTATGATGAACTTCTCATCTATCACCCAGTTATACTTTGTCTTTTCTGGTGTGTCCCTGTCTTGTATTTTCTGGGTTAGATTACATGCACATGGAATAGAACCATCATAACAGTTTATTTTTTCTCTGGTTTCATTGTGCACTTTCTGTGTTTATCTAGTGGCTATGATTTGGTACGCGAGGGACTGTTGAAATACCTATGTGTATGTTTAAGTTCCAGTATATATTAAAGTCAATTATCATGGCAATCAGCATGTAAGTGCATGGTGTTAAGTTATGATGAGGATTTCTTTTTGTAGTTTTTTTTTTCCCATTATTTATCTAGCTTAGTCTGCTGTCTGGAAGTGTAGCCATATTTCAGACCTTTCATTCCAGTTTTTTGCATAAATGATAGTGGAGCCTCGCCTCTATTGCCTTGTAGTCTCTCAAGAAAATGACATTATAAAAGCTTTTTTCTTTGGCTGCTGGAAATGTTTGCCTGTGGATTATGGTGCTGGCTAGTTTGACATTCATTTGCTCTTTATCAACAGCTATAACGTGAACAGTTCCATGGAAGAAAGAGAATCTGTTAAAAATGAGAAAAGGTATTCATTTAGTTCTTTGGCCTCTTCCCATACGTATGCATTGGTGATCATTATCAAATTTCTCTCGCTCTCTCTCTCTCTCTCTTACATTTTTTTTATTCATTTGCAACGCAGAAAAGAATATGAGAACTTGCGGAAACAGTGCCGGAGAATTTTAACAAACAGTGATAAGAGCTTTAAGCTGAACGAAGCTTCTGGAAACAGTAGCACCGAGGGCAGTGGGGATTTCAGTCAAGTTTTAGATTCTTCTGGCCAAGGGGATGTTGCAAGTGCCAGGGAGTCCATTTCAACTGAGGGAGGAAACCAGTTGGCCAAGGATCCTGATAAGCCGGTTGACCATCAAGGTGTTCAGTCTTCTAAATCATGTGAAGGAGATGATGAGAAGAGTGGGGTCACCTGTGAAGATGCCTGTGCTGGCGGCGAGACAGAATCAACTGATTCTGATTCCTCTGAAGACGCTGATATCACTCGACCATTACTTGCCACTGAAGTAACTGGAGAAAATTATGTTGATGACAGTGCTAAGGAGAGCTCCTCTCCCTCCATTATAGAAAACAAGTCCAAATCCCACACAGCAGAAGATTTTGCCACATGGCAGAGGATCATCCGCCTTGATGCTGTGCGTGCAAATGATGAATGGATCATTTATTCACCATCACAGGCTGCTGTATCAGAGATCAAGGCACAAAGACTAGCTGAGAGTGTTGGGCTGAAGGATTACGATCACTTGGAGCCGTGCAGGATGTTTCACGCTTCTCGCCTGGTTGCAATCCTGGAAGCATATGCGGTGTATGATCCCGAGATTGGTTACTGCCAGGGTATGAGTGACCTACTTACTCCAATCATCTCAGTGATGGAAGAGGACCATGAAGCGTTCTGGTGCTTTGTGGGTTTTATGAAAAAGGCACGGCATAATTTCCGGCTGGATGAGGCTGGAATCCGAAGGCAGCTTGGCCTTGTTTCCAAGATTATCAAGTGCAAAGATGTTCCTCTCTACAGACACCTGGAGAAGCTTCAAGCGGAGGATTGCTTTTTTGTGTACAGAATGGTGGTGGTTCTCTTCAGGAGGGAGTTGAGCTTTGAGGACACTCTTTGCCTCTGGGAGGTAATGTGGGCAGACCAGGCTGCAATCAGAGCGGGGATTGCCAAGTCTGCTGGGGGGAGGATGAGACTAAGAGCCCCTCCTACCGATGATCTCTTGCTCTACGCAATAGCGGCCTGTGTGCTACAAAGAAGGAAGCTAATAATAGAGAAGTACAGCAGCATGGAAGAGATCATGAGGGAGTGCAATAGCATGGCTGGCCGTCTGGATGTTTGGAAACTTTTGGATGATGCCCATGACTTGGTGGTGAACCTTCATGACAAGATTTAGAAACACCCAATGCTAATGGTAGGCTTTGGTTTTTTTTCTTTCTTTCTTTTCCTTTTTAATTATTTTTAATTTGATGTTGCACCTGCTGAGGATCCCTTTGAAAGCAAGGATCTTGAGGTCATGTTCACACTGCTTGAAACAAGCATCTGATAGGCACTTTCTGTATTGGGAGTAAAATTATGGGATTTTTATTATAAATGTATTGCCCGCACTCTGTGCTTCTGCAGAGTGACTGTGGCACAGCAATGCAGAATTAGTAATTCAGATCAACCTCACTCCCATTCATAAACGAATTTTCCACTTTTGAGTGGGATGATATTGGTTCTTTCACTCCCATTTTTCTTTTTGCCATTGGAAGGAAACTTTCAAGGAAGTGAGCGAAGTGTAACGTGTCTCAATTTACGATATTTTGAAAATCCATCTACGTTTTGAAACTAAATAAATGATTTCTGACGTATAATATTTATAATTTCGAGTATTTATATTTCCAACTTTAGCACAACACTCATCGATAGCAAGCAAGGTTGCTTTTACTGGTCTAGATTGAAGGAGTGGGAGTGTATATATATTGTTTTCTGCTTCTTGTTTTGTGAGGGATCATTCATGACAGTGGCGTCAGTTGGAGTTGGAGGACTGCTTGTTGCGCGGGATAATGTCGTTAATGTTGCGACGGGCAGGTGGATTCTTTTCAATTTTAAGCCCCTCTTCAAAAAACTCAAATACAGACTAAGACCATTTATCAACAGAACCTCTCCAGCAGATATTTCCCGACCACGAAATAGACGAAGAAATCCAAACAAGAAGAAGGCTTGTTTTCAAGTTATCAAAGCTTACTTAGCTTAGTATATGGTCTCATAAAAGCAAGAAGAAGATTAGCATATGGAGCTGCAAACGCACAGAGCTGCGTGGTTACACCGACCAACTTGTTCGATTATCCGAATGCTGGGCCAAATACTAAACCGGGAAAAGCTAGGAATATGAATCTTGCCAACTTGACTAAGTCAATATTTGCTTATTATTTATAATTGTACTAATGGAAATAATTACTGGGAATAAAGATCGACAGTTTTTCAGAATTTTGTTACTTTGTCTGATTTATTTTCTTCCGTTATTTGGTTTGTAAAGTTATTACTTTTTTGGCTTATTATCACAAAACGTCCCTAAGGTTTACGAACTATCAGATTGCATCCTTAATGTTTTTTTTTGTCATTCGTGGTCCTCAAGGTTAGTATGCATGATCACAAATAGTCCTTGCCGTTAGGTTTCCGTCAAAAACTCTGTTAGTTTGCTAACGTGGCATATATGTATATCACAAAACATCCTTGAGGTTCACACACCTATCACAAATGGTCCTTATGAAATTTTTTAATATTTTAAATTTAAAATTCATAAAATTTTTGTTTTCTTTTTAAAATTTTATGAATTATAATTATTTTAAAATATATATTAAATTTTAAATACATGTGACACTATATTATTGTAGATGTTGGCTCCATATATATGCCACATCAACAAACTAATGAAGTTTTAAAAAAATAATTTAAAATTCATGAAATTTAAAAATGAAAAAAATTAAAGGTTTAGGGTTCATAAATGGTCCTCAAGATTAAAATCCTTCTATAAATGATTTTTCATTTATAAATAATTTTAAAAAGAAAATCAAAATTTTATGAATTTTAAATTAAAAAATAAAAAAAATTTCATAGGGACCATTTGTGATGAGTTTGTAAACCTCATGGATGTTTTGTGATATTTATGTATGTCACGTTAGCAAACTAACAGAGTTTTTGATAGAACCTAACGGCATGGACCATTTGTGATTGCACATACTAACCTTGAGGACCATAAGTGACACAAAAAAACATTAAGGATGCAATTTGATAGTTTCGTAAACCTTAGGGACGTTTTGTGATAATAAGCCTACTTTTTTTTAGTAAAAGAAATATTTTATGAAAGGATTAATTGCCATTTTGCCCCAGTTTCATAATGGTCAATCTACTACTTATACTATTTTTTTCATGGACTTAATGGCATTTGAAAATTACTACAAGTTTTTCCAGCTATCATTGGATTGGAAAGAAAGAGGATTTGTGGATTTTTAAGCATAAACGATGTCGTATAAGGATAAACGATGTCGTATAGTACTTTACTTTCAAAAATATAAAGGAAAGCAAATCCTGGCCGCAAGATTTATAAGTGGACAGCTGGGATTAAAATCCTGAGATGCTGTAATATACTCTTTCCCATAACTTCTCATACCAGACCAACCCACTGAAATGCAAATAGGGATCAGATTATTCGTATTCTTTACGAGTAAAGAAAAAACATATTTAAAAAATAAAAAATAAAAACGGTAATTTCTTCTGTAAAAGCTGGTAATATGTTCCCAACTTACCCATACATTTTTTACTGTGTTAATGAATTGGAAGTAAAAGTACGTTTATGACTTGGTTACTTTATTTATTTAATCCCTCCTTAATCCGTAGAGCTGCGTAATTTTGATATTTTTTTTAGCTTCCCTCAGTCTTCGTCTTTGAAACAACCGGATCTCATCTCTCTACGACCCTTCTGTGTGTTCGCAGTCGGATCAATCTTAGAAATCTCATCGCTCGTCCGATCTCTCACAATGTCCACGGCTCCGGAAGAACCCCAGTCCCAGAACGGACTCGAACCGGACCGGACGACAATTCCGAAACCCGATTCCGAATCAGAACCAGTGGCACAGCCTGAAGCTAAACCAGAACCCGTGCCAGAGCCCGAAGCTAAACCCGAGCCAGTTCCAGAGCCCGAAGCTAAACCGGAACTCCAACCTGAACCAGAAGCAGTGGTAACCGATGGTGCGGATCCAAAGGTGGATGAAGTCGTAGAAGCCGCGATCCAATCGAATAACCAAGCAAGTGCGCATCCAGAGCTGAAAAAGGACGAAGGAAGCCGTACATTCACAATGAGAGAGTTGCTCGGTGGCTTGAAAAATGACCAATCGAACGACGTCGCTAATGATTCTAGCTCCCCATACAGTTACAGGTTTGCATTCCTTCATTTCATTTCATTTTATTGTTTCTGCATTTCTTTTAGTGGTGCAATTGTGCAAAGTGCTGTTTTTTATGCTTGAATTTCGGTTATATGTAGACAATTGCTCCAATTCGTAATATTTGGCTGCAATACCCACTTTCGGGTTTTCTAAGACGGAAATTCTGACAAAGAATGATAGAAGTTTCACTTCAAATTGGTTATGGTTGATTAGCATGTAACTGTTTTTGACTAAATTTTTTCAGTTTTAGTCTTATATCAAACTATTATGAATGAAATTTGTGGTTGGGGATAACCTTAATATTTTGTTAATAATTTATTTACAACTTATTTGCCACCAATTTGTGGGTTTGAATTGTATCAGTGAAGAAAGCCCACAGGAACACTCAGAGCAGAACAATGCTGCAATGGAGTTGATCAATAGCGTCACAGGTGCCGATGATGATGGTCGGTCTCGCCAACGGGTTCTTACTTTTGCTGCCAAGAGGTACTGTCTTCTTAATCTTTTCTTCTTACTTGTCAGCTTGGTAGGTAATAGTATAATTTTATAATTTACTACCAAAACAAAGCTTGAGTTGTTTGCTATGTGCACGATCACACTTCCTTTTAATTTTTTATTTTATACCACAGGTTGTTTTCCTGGAGTGCTGATTTCCTGAAATTCTTTTTTGTATGTAAATTGTGTAGGTATGCTAGTGCAATAGAGAGAAATCCAGATGATTATGATGCGCTATACAATTGGGCACTGGTTCTTCAGGTTTGAGATACTGTCTTGTTTGATTCCTGGTTGGATTTAGTTATTGTTTTGATAATTAAATTTCAACCAGATGGCTTTCTTTGTTTTTAATTATTTATTAGCATGAGAGTTGCGAAAATCATGTTATTTTATAAGGGTTGAAGGCAAATGATAGTAAGAACAATATGCTCATTGAAACTCTGTCTACTGCTATATGTGGTATCCTAAGCTTGAGAACATCACTCATTCTACATTAGTCAACATTTTCCCACTCACTCTACATTAGTCAACGATTTCTGACTGGGTCATATGTTTGGAATGAAAAATGCTAAAGTTACCTTACATATGTTGGCTCTCTCCTCCAATAATGTATGCTTAGATGTTTCAGTTTCTCTATAAATGATTTCATAACAGGAAGTTTCAATTGAAATTCTTATTTTTAAGTACATTTTGTCTTCCTCTGAATTGTATCAGTGCGAATTACTCTGTTAATCAATCCTCGTTTGGAATGCAGGAAAGTGCAGATAATGTTAGTCTAGATTCTACTTCTCCTTCTAAAGATGCTTTGCTTGAGGAGGCTTGCAAAAAGTATGATGAGGCTACTCATCTATGCCCAACACTTCATGATGTATGTTTGCATATCCTTTGTCAATATAATCTCATTAGGTGGCTGGTGAAATTAGTGATCTCAAAAGTGCTATCATTACTTGATAATTTCTTATTAATTATATTACTTGTGTGAAAATAATGTGTTATCATTACTTGCCAGGCTTTCTATAATTGGGCTATTGCTATCTCTGATCGGGCAAAAATGCGTGGTCGTACAAAGGAAGCTGAAGAACTATGGAAGCAGGTTAGATTACAACTTCAGTACTTCAGCCTTGCAAGATATACAGAGTCTTAGAAAAGGTTCTGCTCTTGTTAGTTTCTTCTGCCGCTGTTGTGGCAACTGGATTCTAACACTTGGAAGCTGGATATGACTCTAATATTCAAAAGTGAATAGCATTTAATATGAATAATCTGCTACTTTTTATCTGCCTCATTTTGTTGTAATGTTAGGACTTAAGGACTAGGTGATCTTTATGAGCTTTAGGAAATTAGGAACTTAGGAGTCTGTTACTTAAAGCAATTTTGTTTCTCGTCAGATATGGCGGTGCTGTGCTGGCATCACGTTGGAATAGTTCTCATTTCCCTTCAAATCATAACCAACTTGAGTTCTTTTTTTCTGTAAGAAAACATATCAAAAGGGTGAAGTGATTTATACCATCTCTTAATTTGATTTGCAGGCTACAAAAAATTATGAAAAAGCTGTTTTGCTCAACTGGAACAGTCCCCAGGTATGACTCAAGAAATTGTTGTATTAGGCCTTTTCCAATTTCTTATCATATTCTGAGAAAACCAATTTCTTGTACATTTTTTTCCTCTTATATGACTGTTCATCTTATTGCCATTTTCTTTAAACCCTCTTCCAGAGAGAGGGAGAGAGTTATGAAGTGCTTCTGGCCAGATGAAAGGAACACAATGTAGTTGTTTGCCTCTTGTTTCTTTGTACTAACTCCATGTTATATCTTTCAGGCACTTAACAACTGGGGACTTGCTCTGCAGGTATCTTAAGTTGCATTAGTATTGGCTTTTAATTTAGCTTCTTTTAGAAGAGAGAAAATCTTGTTGAATTTTCCCCTTGCTCAGCATGTATTTATGTTCTATGTTACAAACTCCAATTTGACTTTTTTCTTCTTTGATTATGCAATTTAGGAACTCAGCGCGATTGTTCCTGCACGAGAAAAGCAAACAATTGTAAGAACTGCAATTAGTAAGGTATTATGGTTGTTTGGAGACATCAGAATGATTGATTGAATTTGGTGGGAAAACCAGAAAATTATTTTCATGTCTGAAGTGTAAGTTCCTCATTTATACTGCCATGACTTATTTCACTTTCCTCTGTTGCAGTTCCGCGCAGCTATTCAGTTGCAGTTTGATTTTCATCGAGCAATTTACAACCTTGGAACTGTATTGGTTAGTTTGTTACTCATCCTTAATAATTTAGGATAATGCAATACTCCATAAATTAAAAGGATCAGTTTCCTCTATACTGGGTAACAAGAGATCACTAGTTGTTTTATCTAATAATCCCATGTAACTTGAATCACCAAAACTTTTCTTCTTCCTACTTTCAGTATGGATTAGCAGAGGACACACTAAGAACTGGGGGATCTGGCAATCCCAAAGAAGTTTCACCTAATGAGTTGTACAGTCAATCTGCTATCTACATTGCAGCTGCACATGCTTTGAAACCAAATTACAATGTAAGGATCCTATGGTTTGCTTTCTCGGTCAACTTCATTTGATATTTTCTCAAAATAGAATACCCAATTATACCATAGAAGGAGAAAACAACAACACTTAAGTTAGAGAGACGGGATTCGCTTAATTTTATTTTCCCCTTGATGTTTAAGGATGTGAACTTTGATTGTTCATGCTAAGTTTTTGTGATTAATTACTTACAGGTTTACAGTAGTGCCTTGCGGCTGGTGCGATCCATGGTAAGTAATAATACCAATTTCTGCCATAAACTCTCTAGGCTTTTGGATAAATATTTTTTGGTCAGTTATGAGATTGGTGTCTAGCTGTTCTCCATGAGAAATGGTCCTTATTATGGAATTATACATGATGTGCATACTCGTTTTGGACCTCACCTTTGGCTGAGGATGATGCACGTGAGATTTAAGCTAGTCATTCAGTCCCATAGCTCTCAGTGGTCGTACTTTGATGACGTTTAGTTCTTGCTTTTTTTTTTTTGGGTTGCGTATATGTTCTAATAGAACTCAATCTTCACAGCTTCCTTTACCTTATCTCAAAGTTGGATATCTTACTGCACCACCAGTGGGGAAATCAATTGCACCTCATAGTGATTGGAAACGATCACAATTTGTTTTGAATAATGAAGGGCTTCAACAGGTAATTCTTTATCAGTTTTTTATTGTATTAAGTAAAGAAATATGATGTGCACAGTGAATCTCAGAATTAGGTGTACATTTTACTTCAGGTATAGTCTTCATCTATTTGTTATTATATGTGTTCTTTTTATTTATTTACTTCCATTCAGCAGGTTAACAAAGGTGAGCAAAAACAAAGCATCTCTGGCAGATCAGGAGAAGCTGCTATAAAAGTTGACGTTCCAGATATCGTTTCTGTTTCATCATGTGGTGATCTGACTTTACCACCTGGTGCAGGCCTCTGCATTGATACAATTCATGGACCTGTCTATCTGGTAAGGAACACCTTTTGTTACAGAGAAATCCTTTATATGAGTAGAATGATGATTAGAAAATGTCGACAAATCATTAAAATTGTATTGGCATTCTGTCAAGTGCATAAAAAGTGCGCAGAAAACATTGCCTTTTTATATTAAAAACCCATTCTAACGTGAATGTTCAACCTCCAGGTTGCTGATTCATGGGAGTTCCTTGACGGATGGCTTGATGCAATCCGTTTAGTTTACACAATCTATGCGCGGGGTAAGAGTGAGGTTCTGGCAGGTATTACAACAGGCTGATTTTTTATTTATTTATTTTTTAAATGTATCACCAGTTCCATGATTTTGTTTTGAGTGATGTATAATTTTTGTATTGAGGATGACTTGTTCAAATAAAATCTGTATATTATAAAATTTGGATGCGTTCAATACATTTTTTCTCTGAATGGTCAGATTATTTTACTCAATTGGTGGTTCTATCTCTAGAAAGCTAAAAGGAAAACTGACATTTACATACAGTTGCAACTCTTTTTATCTCTCTTTTGATGTCTGTATCTCATCCTTTAACTGAGCACCATTCGCATTGAGCTGGATCTGGCTGCTCTCCGTATGAAAGAGAGCCGATTATCACGAGTGTCACCGGCATAGCAAACGTATGCGCTTCCTTGCACACCATGAAGGGTATACGATATGCCCTACTGAAGGCTTTCTCAAAGACATGAAGGTGTTTCTAGGAAGAGTTTTTTCGTTTTATCACAAATATCGCACCAATTCGTATGAGGCCGTGAGCCACTATCCCCATTCAACAAAAGTAAAATTGTAGAGGAATATTGTTAAGTGGTGGTCAATCGCCCACCAAAGTGGGATGGGGACAAGGAGAAATTTTTTATTGTTTAGGGATACAACTTCTTACCATTTTCCTGGTACTAAATAACATCCTGTCACATTTTTTAGAATCAAACTATCTATCGCTATGAAGTGCCCTTTTCACCATTTCTCATTGACCACATTTGTAAATCCCTTCAAACTAGGAACCCAAAAATTTCATGCACATGGGTGCTTTTACTTTGGCCAGAGCAAGAACTGAAGCTGGGAGAGTCCACAGCCCTTCCCCACAAATTAATCCGGAAGCAACTGCCGGAACCATCAGCACAGCCTTCTTGCTGTCAAGCTTGTGCCATGTGAAAACGATCAGACTTCCGATACACATATCAATGGCAAAGTAAGCCCCAACTAGAAATGGCACACCCATGACCATGGGAAGTGGCATATATTTTCCAATCTTGGGTGAAAAATCTCGAACCAGGTTAACTATCACTGCGAAAGCAAAGAAGCCATAACAGAGCTGCAGGCAATGCTGAGGCAGCGCCGAGAAGCCTTGAACACCTAGAATTGCCATGTTTCTGTAGATCAACGCATAAGGCGCTTTGAACTCTCCATGTGGGTTTCCCACATCAAATGCCTTGTAGAACAAGAAGAAGCTGAGAGGAGCTGTCACACAGCCTAACGCAGTGCCAAGGGTTTGGCTCACAAACATTGCTCTAGGAGAGGTGAAGGTTAGATGGGCTGTCTTGAGATCCTGCATCAGAATACAAGCCACAGAAACAACTGATTTGATGAGGCCACACCCAGCAAGCCCCGCCACCACACCGTGTTCTTTTCCGGTCAATGCTGCTAGCACAAAGAGGGCAACTTTTCCGTAGTTATAGGCCATGTTTATATCAGTAAGACCAGCTCCATATGCATTGCAGAATGCAAGAGATGGAGCAAGCATGTAGGCTACAATGACATAATACCATTTAAGTTCCGGGAACATCATCGGGATAGCGATTATGGAAATTATGGAGAAGACAACATATCCGGTAACTCCAACCCACATGGGAATATTTTCACTGAGGAAGATTTCATTTTGTTTTTCTTCAATTGGCTTCACCTGGCCATCCAGAGCTGCAGGAAGAGAAGTGGATATGTCATAGAGTTAATGTTGGTGATTAGTAAAAACTTTAGTGCGTCTCTGTGAGAACCACTAAAATAACTGTTAACTAAATAACATATTAAATTCTTGGTGAAAGGGAATTGTAAGGCCGCTCTCATTACCCAAGTTGAGATTCTTGTTTTTCATTCTGTCATGAATGTTAACGATGGTTGAAATCAGTATCTTGATGAAATTGTAAAGTCCATCGCCAAGGATTAGAGCAACCGATAGAAAAACCTGAAAAGGGGTTTATGGAAAACAGTGAGTCAGTGAGTATGAGATAACCGGTCGTGTACAATCATACATCTATCTCTCTCTCTCATCACGTGGATGAGAGAGACAGACATATGATTTATTGTATACAACCGGTGATAGGGAAGTTTTTGTCAAGACAAGGACAAAGTGGATAGAAATTTAAAGGATTGAGGGAAACCTTGTAACCATATAAACTCTTCATGTCATATTCATCTAAACTCTCAGAAAACCAGTGTCCCTTAAGCTGGCCAAGAAGCGGCCACATTACTCCGAAAGAGAGCACAGATCCAAGAAGCAAGGACAAGTTTACTAGATGGGAACATATCATGCCTGCTCCAACAAACGTCATACTAAAATCGAAGTAGAATCTGCAATCGATAGTAGCCACAATTTGCAAAGGATCAGTTACAGCTAGCAGAAGCAAGGGAAAAGAGTGATTGAAGAAAATCCATTGATACGTACGTGTGTTTCCAAGCTTGCAATCCGAATGTGGGGAATTGGGCGAATCCACATTCTTCTTTGGCACTGTAAAACCACTTGAAAAATCCCCACAAGAAGCTGACTGAAAAGTACTTCATGAAGCCATGCACTTGCTTCCTGCAAATGGTCAGAAATTTCTGTTGAGGTTTGATTCTAACATGTCTTTCTATGAAGAAAAAGAAGAGCACTTGTGGAAGATGTTTACTTAGCCATCTTATCTCCCTGAGTGTGGAAGCCATTGATGAGAACAGCAGTTGCCAAACCACTTGGATATGTTAATTTCAGGTCAACTATCATGATCTGTGAAGGAAGGAAAGTCCCTTAAAAAAAATCTACTTCAAAGTTCAAGGCAAAAGAAATCATATATATCAGAAAAAGTTAAACAAGAAACTGAAGACTAAAAGACCAATATAGAAATACCTTCCTGAGAGGAATTAAGACAAAAAGGCCAACAAAGCAGACTAGAAAAAGGAAACCAGTCATCCAAACAAGCCCAGGTTCCTTGACATCAGATGCAGAGTTTCCCTCTGTGTTCACCCCGGACAACTCATATGTCTTCTTGTTTAATCCCAAGAGATAGGATGCAAATCCACCTGCGTATCCCAAAAGCATAAAGATATATAATGATTAAGATTAATTATAAATTAGAACAACTTAAAGAAGAAGAAAAGAGAACTAATAACAAAGCTTAGTTTAATATGTGAAAGCCAAATACCTCCCATAGCAATACTATAACATGCAACTGCACAAGTCTGTATCATAGTATTCTCTTGCCGGGTGAAGGGTCTTGATTCAAATCCTGCCTTTTGAAGCAGGTTTGTCCATGTCCGGATAAACACAAAGGCAAGGAGAGCAGCAGAGACATTGAGGTTAGGAACAATCCCAGTTGTGAGGTTTAGCTTCATGGCTATCACACTGTACACCATTCCAATCACTATGCTTGCAACGACTCCCCGTACCGTTATCTGCTCTGTCCATGGAAGGATTGTCCCAGCTAACTCCTCAGGTTCGATTACTGTCTCGTCTTCCATGTCCTCTCTCTCAATCTCCTTCTTCTCTCTTGCTTCCAAATCCATGCTGATGGCTTTCAGTTTTACTGTCTCTGCACTACTCAAATTACAGCAAGTCCTTTGTAAGAACCCAGCAAGGTATTTACTTGCCACTTCTTGGGGGTCAGCTTATTTGTTAGGCAAACAGAGAAAATGGGATAAAATCTAAATAATAACTTGCCACTTCTAGCATGAAGATGTTGTAGACATAGAAAGAAAAAAAGGTTAAAAAGGAATCAATGCATGATGAAATCACCTTGGAGCTCTTTTATTTCAATCCTTCCCTTCTAGGTAGCTACTGCAATGGATGATGGGACTGGATTGGCTATAGAAATCACATAAATCTTGACAAATGTTGGTCCTTGTCTTTTTGTTTAGCTGATAATTTAGACCCTTTGTAGTGAACAGGACAGCCAGAAAATATGCATGTGTTTGCCTTCCTGAATATGTAGCCCACAATTCAGCAACTGATATCAGACAGGCTATCCTCTTCCTCAATATATTCACACTAGCCCACAAATTCCAAAAGCACATAAATACATCTCGTCAATGGAAATTCCACACCTAACAGTAAAAATATCTGATATGTCTTTAGTTTATATATAAATCAACCACTTGCAAAAGTACCAACTAATAAATAAGATTTTTGAAGTGCTAGGAAGGCAGAAAGTGCTTGATATAGAGGTGGGCAATGAATTACAATATTGATCACAACTATAACCATATATATGATTGCCTACTTCACAAGCATTGGCTTTGCTAGCTGACCTTATCCTTTACTCTCCATGAAATGAAGTGGTTAAATTGGACCATTGGGAATCTGTAAGTTGTACATTTGTGGGTCAAGCAACACCCCTTATTGAGTAGGAAATGATAGCTGCCGAAGAAAAACAAAACAAAACATTGGTGTTGTTTCTTGAGCATGATGGGTCATAAAAGTCAAGAAGATTCCTTTGCATTGACAATCATAGAGTTTCTCTTCTACGTATCCTTTTTTCATATAAGCAAAATCACATCAAATGACTCGTTTTAACGAGTAATATTTTTTTGACTGTCGAACTAAAAGTTAAATAATTCGCTCACTTTTTTACTATTTCACCCACCGAAACGCTCATATGTTCAACTCTTTTATTCGATTCTATAAATATATACACACGACGACCTTTTAATCGGCCCATAAAATAATTAGAATTGTATAGCTCGAGAAAGTACAAGTCTAAAAGTTTATGACTTATACATATATTTTATGTGTCACTCTCTGTACATTTTGCTTGGTTTATTGGGTTCTGTAGACATAACATGTGAAGCTAGTCTTTGTTTTTGTATAACAAAGTCCTCATTATATGCTTGATCAATACATCAAATCCAGCAATTACTTGTCAACATTAAATTTGAATCATTAAGTAAAAGACACAGATGATCAAAGTTTTCCTTGGCAAACCTAATCAGAAAAGAAAATGAGAGGAAGCTAATCAGTGCAGGGAGGATGACCTGTGAATGAGAATGGATGGAGGGCGTGCTTTGTCCCCTGTGGAAAAAAGCAATGGCCGTGAGGTCTGCACACGCACACTCAACCCAGCTGTGGTTTTTGGAACATTCAGCAATGGCACCGTGCCTGCACGTGGCTTTGACACCTTTGGCACCAGAAAATAGATGAGAAAAAACTTCTACTGATTGAAACCTCAGACCCCATAATCTCAGGTTGACTATTTAATTAAGCTTCAATGATGGCTTGATGCATTTCTTTCTTCTCCATCTTTTTCTTCGACCAAAAAACAAACGGATATGGCTTAGATATACACGACTTAATATTGGCTTATGCATTATGCTTGCCGACTTAATTTTTATTTCTAGCTTTTGAAAGCATCTGTACTTCATCAAATCATGGAAACATTTTGTTCTGTTCTTCAAAAGATCACCAATAGAAATATAGAATATTTACAGTGGTGGGTACCCATGTTGAAACTTTGAGGAAGGTCTAACTGGGCATGGCCTCATTTCAAGATTTTGTATGCATGTGTGTACATATAATCAACTTGTTGAGGTCATCCCAAAAGTTCCCAATATTATAAGGTTGCCAATAATTGTTAAAAGATCAGCTGACTAACAAAAGTTTGTAAGACGCTGTAAAGAAGTACAAGCTTCTTACGCAAAGAGTTTATAGTTCAAGTGGTTTAGAATAGTTACACGTGCATGTTCTGCTTTTAATAGTATTTGTATAAGCAAAACCACACAAACTTATTATGACTTGTTTGTGGGTCCCAATCCAATATGTTTACTCCTTTTTATTATTATTATTATTATTATTATTATTTAAATAATCAAATATGTTTGCTTTATTTTTGGGCAAGTCCAAATTGAGGGACATTGTTAGCCTATCCAATCAGTCCTTGGAGACATGTATAGGTGTTGGTTCTATTTGGTTTGGATATTGATCGGTACATATCCCATATATTTTTAAATCAACTATATTCCTACCATATTTACAACTTTTCAATTGAGATCTCAATGTGGGTTGAAAAACCCATATGCAATAGTTGATTAAAATTAGAAAATGGAGGAGACATCTTCATCCAAAGTGGCTTTTGTAATCATAGTTACGATGACTTTAGTGGAGCCTTGACCAATCTTATGGTGATCTTCAACAAATAGATATGGGATTGCAACTCAGTCACACTCAAAAGCTGCAACTTTCTTTTGCACTAACAGCAGATACATATATTTATCATCCCTTTTACTACTTGAGCTTGACTTTTTCTAGTATACTGGTTCAAAATATTTGGGGTAATGGCTGCTATGGTCCCTGCCTCCACTTTTTCATTTTGGGCTAGGCATGCTATAGCTATTGCTATAACCATAGAGATCATGGAGCAGGCTTTTGTGCACCACACTTCTTGGTAGGCTTTTGTATTTTTCTTGTTCTCCAGCTTCAGAAAGCAAAAGGTAAGAGTGTGGGGCTGCAATTGATTAAAACCACAACAACAAGGACAAGCATGTTCTTAGTGATGAACTCCAAGCCTAAAACCAACAATTCATGAAGAACTTGACATTTCACCAGTCCAAGTGTCCCGAATCTCTCCCACTCCCATGTAACGTATGCATAGGATAGGATCCATTTGTATAGTGATCACCACGTATATTTTTTGTGAAAACTCGATCCATAATTCCCGTGAATTATCTATTATGATATCATAAAGAAATATGCTAAACTATAGCCTTTAGCTTAGGAGAAATCGGAAGAAAGTGAGGGGAAAGTCCAGTAATTAATCTCAATAATGGCATTATTGCTCCTTTGTTTAAGCTGACACATTGGGCTTAGCATCATAAACAACTCTCCTTAAACCATCAAACAGAGTACTAAACAAAGGAACAGCTGTCAAGGTGCAAGATTGCCAGATGTCAAGCCACTGTTGCTGACTTTCTCTATGCGCTGACTCTTTACTGCGTGGCTGCAGCAATAATATTGGGTCTAGAATACTGATGACGTTGCTGTTGTTGTACTTCATCACACACAAAATAAAAAAGGCCTGGGAGGTGGGAGTATTATTAATTCAGTTTGGGCTGGATCTAAAGTTTAGAACACCCATGATATTGTTAATTGTCCCTTTAAACTTGAGGGTCAACTCATTTTTTGGGAGACTGTGCAGCCATGAGCCAACAACTTACTGCACTTGTACCTTATTTAAGTAACAAAAAAACTACTTAGGGGGTCAACTCATGTTGGCAACTAATATATATTCACATGCATAACTTGTACAATGCTCTAATTTTGGTCACTATGTATTCAACTTACATTGTTCTTTTTTCCTTGTCAAACACTCAATCAAATTCAAAGTTTCGTTTTCTTGATTGAAAAGGTAAAACTCTAAGATTAGCAACTGTTGGCGATAAATTAGCAAATTTATTCGTAATCATATTGACTTTATGATAAGTATTGTTTCTCTTTGTTGAGACATGTCGAATTTGCAGCAATCACTCCCCGAGATATGGGAGTCCATTGTTCAAGAACATCGATAAAACCGAAAGTTCGATAGGTAAAACCTTATGAACGATAGCTATTAATTTTTTTTTCTTCAGAAATTAAGAGATAAATTATGCAAAATAAAGAAATAAATAAAAAGTCAATGGAGCCAAAAAAAATAATAATAATACATGTCACAACTTGCCAAAAGAGCCAAAGGTATCACAACTCTCTCGACCGTTTCCAAATGTTTCTTGTTGAACTTGAATACAAATTGAGCGGCATAAAATACCACCAAAACCAGACCAAGACAAAAACCATATACATGGATTCATGCACCTCCCAAACCATCCAATCCCCTCACAACTCATCATTATTCGCATCAACACATTACAGCCGTCAACCATTACCTCAATCGCTCGTCCTCAGTACATCGAGCACGCAGAAATATCTCAGAAACCTTGGTCGCCGCTTTTTTGTCGTCTTCCCCACGTCATCATCGCATAAACCGTGTGCTTGCCTGCCGCGGAAACCCAAACCAAACCCGCATCACCCCCGCTGTATAAATACCCACGCCTTCAATGCATCTTATTTGAATCTCACTTGGGTCAAATACTCCGGAGAACGAGATGTGTAGATCGACTGACTACCACGGATTGCAACCGAGGAAAGACCGGTTGAAGATTCGGGCTTTCTTTCTGCGGTTTTCGGGTCTGAATACCCGGGCACCGTTACCCGAATCCCTCACTCTTTCGTTTCTTCCTCGGATTAACGAGAACGAGTTAGAGATCGACGGGTCGAAGATCCGACCCGATACGCCGGCATTCCTCACTCTCTACCGGGTCGTGAATGCCAAGGTGAAGGACGGGGAAGTGATATTCGGATCCCGGGAGCGGGTCGAGGCCGGCGATGGGATCCGGTTCGAGGTTTATCTGAGGGAAGAGAAGGTGCTGAAGGGAACTTTCAGGAAAGATGAGGGGCAAGAGTGGAAATTGGAGTGTAAGTGCGCGCTGGAGAGCGAGAGCGTCGCGACGGAGATAGCTGAGGCGCAGGTCTGCGTGGCCGTGGAGGGACACGTGACGATGATTGAGAGGGTGAGAATGGTGGTTAAAAAAACAAAAAAGCACCGGAACTGCGGGTTTAAGCGGCTGGAGGAGATTCCGGAGGAGGGAGACGTGGATTATGAATCAGACGGCTGTTGTTGTAAATGTGGATCGGACGGTGGAGATTCGGAGGTGGGTGGTGAGGTGGCCAGAGAGGATATGGAGTTAGAGGTAGATATGGAAGGAGTGAGATGGGCCGTTGATGTGGGTATTTGGGTCATGTGTTTAGGCGTGGGCTACTTTGTTTCCAAAGCCTCTGCCAAAACATTAAGACGCAGAAGATTATTTTAAGCCCAATGGGTTTTTGGTAATTTCAAATCTTGAAATTTTGACACGTTGTTGAGAGTTCAATGGTAAAGACCCAAAAGAAGTAAAGGTCATAATGATTTCAATGAATTTAATTAATTTCGTTTTTAAGATAATGGGGTCAACTCATCTAATCACATCACAGCTTAGATTTCTCTATTGCAGGAAGTTAGTTATAGAAGATTCCAATATCCCTTGTTTGTGTTGTGTTTTCAATTAAAGCCTTTTCCATCCTGGCTTCAATTATATAAACTTTTTGCCTTGGGTTTCACAAAAAAAAATCATATCCTTTCCTCAATCCCTTTGGGCTCGTTTGGTACACCGTATTAGACTCTGGATAGGAGTAAATAGGCTATGTCAGGTGTTTGGTGTCAACTTGTATTATTTAATTACCCGACTATTTTATACGGGTTGGGCTTTTAATACTCTCCTTACCTGACTAACTAATACAATCCACACAGTCCGGTTTAGATAATACACGCTTAATTATACGGCTAAGCACGCGTTCTACGAAAAAAAATCAAACGCTCTTTTTTTCTTCTTCTCTCTAGGGTTTTTCTCTGCTATCTTCTCCAAAGGTTATTTTCTTCACTCTTCTTCAGGTATCCATCTCTCACTCTCTCTCTCTCTCTCTCTCTCTCTCTCATACTCTCTCCAATATGCTTCTTCTTGCTTCTTCTCTATTCTTTATATATTTCAATTTTTTTATTAAATTTTTGTGGAATTAGGTTATGTATTTTTCGTTTTTGAAATTAGGTTATGCTTACTTACATGAATGAAAGCTAAATCGTAAAAGGACCTATTTTACAAATGAGAAACATTGGACATGGGCTTAATGAATGAATTGCACAATCCTATTACCGAAGCAAATTAAACCATTTAAATGAATACACAAACTTCACAACAGTAGCAGCAACATCAATTGAGTCATCACCATTTTCCTTTGGTTACGATTTCTTTTATAGTGGGTTTGGTCTTGCGTTTGGGACATTGTTGATTGGTTATGGGTGGTGCTGTCCGAATTCCTTGTTTTATGTTATCTTATGTATTTTGTTTTTGTTTAGTTTTGAACTGGTCTGGGTGAGAAGCTTGGTTCTAGCCTTGGTTTTGAGGTCTAGGTGTCTCTACCCGGTTTTTGTGACTTGCTTTGTAATCTATTTTTTATGGGTTTCTTTAATGAGATCAGATTTCAACCCACACCAAAAAAAAAAAAAAAAAAAAAAAGTAAGAGGAGGCTCTCTTTATAAAAACCAACATTGATGTCAATGATGATGATGAGGAAGTTGAGGTTGAACCAGATCATTGTGCCTCTTTGCCAATATCAAATCAACAAAACTCAGCTAACTCAAGCAGTCGACACCACAAACAAAATGTAGATACTGATATTCAAAAGGAAATGGCTAAAGCATTTGGTGAGATGATTTCTGAGTCTATTGACCAATTGAAAACTATAACTAATAGTTTGGTGAAAGGATCAGAACCAAGACCTGACATTGCTGTTGAATTGGCAAAGATGGACTTGTCTATTAATGACCAAATTAAGGCACTACGGCTAATTTTGGAGAAAGCAAGTGATGAGAGAACATTCTTGACATTGGATGGTGCTATGAGAAAAGCATTTGTTCTTCTCTTACTTGGGGCGAGGGAGCTGTGATTCACTCTTTGATGTAGTTTGGTTTATGAACAACTTTCCCTTTTGCTCTTATCACCTTAGTATGTGATCACTTTGAATTATACATTATTTGGTACTGTTTTTATTAACGTATGCGAGTATGTTGGAATTTTTATGAGATACTACAATTATGATAATGGGTTATATGAAGAAAAAAAATATTGGCAAAAATAATTGAAAAACAAATCTTGTCATATGAATCTTACCAAAAAAAATTCGTGTAATTTGAATCTCAATTTCCATTAAAATTATCAAAGAAATTTTTTTTATTTTAAAAATAGTCTGATTTGATGTTATCCGAAACATCACCAAACACAGTATAACTTAGTCAGGCTATTTATCCGGAACAGCACCAAACGCCTTATAATATTATGGATAAATAGTCAGTAATCTCCGGAACAAATTAATACTATCCGACGAAAATTAATCAGTACAATCCGACGTACCAAACAAGCCCAGTTTGGCAAGTGCCTAGCTGACGACCTTATCTTTAGACATGACTAAAACTAACTTTTATGTTTTCTATCCTCTCTACCTCTAGGGTATGTACCTACATGCTAGGTACCTTAGGTTGAGTAATGTTAGGGGGACAACATTGATAATACGAAAGATTGGTCAACAAAATGAAACTAAACTCGTAAAAGTGCTATACAATATGATTCGTTCGAGTTAGGTTACGTCCGCATAAGAAGTTTGTAACTTAAATAGTTAAGAGGAGATATTCCTGCACTTAATGTCATGTGTACGAATCTCTTTTCCTTTAATATCGTTGATCATAATAACTGGTTGTAATGAATACACATCAAATTAAGAGAATATAGTTGATCTAACATGTTCTTTGGTACATGTACAAGATTTAATGAGCTCCTTGCATGTCAATTAAAGATCATTTAAAGTTGATGATATGTTGTTCTTTTGTGCATATGAAACATTATTGGATGGGCAAACATTGACACTAGCCTACCCCCTTGTGTGTCATTATCTGATGGTGAGGGACACCAGCCTTACAATTGACAAGACCAATAAAGGCCCTTCCTGGTCGACCAAAGGGAAAATGAGCAAGTGAGAAAACCACCAACACATGAACATGCTTAATAGTTAGAGGAGTTTGACAATTCCGTAGCCTACGAGACAGTACAACTATACAAGTACTCCATGTTATTCTCCATTTCGGTTATCTCTGTCGTTCTATCATCATGCCTATCTAGCTGGAGAATGATAACAACGGCCAATATGAAATCGCTATTGCATTACACATGTATCGCGTGTATGATTCATTTAGTTAAAAAATGATACCAAATGTCAACAAACGTAAACGATCATAAGAACATTTTAAATTGGGGAAGTTTTTTCCATTGAAATGCAACAGTTAAGCACGAAATAAACTTCATATTTTTTGTTGGAAAATTGTGTTTGAAAAGAAAAAAAATTTCCTCTAATTTGATGATCTAATGACATTCAATCAATCGAATTAAATCTTCTAATCAATGGAAGGCAGCATGTCATTCCCGTAATTTTCCGTTAAAAAAGATAAATAAAATAATAATACATTTCGGACAAAACAAGAAATCTGCCCAAGAAATTCAAAATCATAATTCCCAAAAATAGGGGTTTGTCTGAAAATTAATAATAATTAGCAACAAAACTATTGACAGCTCAGCTCAGCCACAGAGCCACCTCAAAAAATTACAAAAACAATACAAATTCACCAAAGGTGCAAAAGACACCCAGCGAGGGCGCGGGTCCCAGCCGTCCCCTATAATGACCCATCCACGTGTCAACATCCCCATCACCCTTTACAGCCTCCGACACGTCAGCACCTCACATTTCAGTGAATTCACAAGCCAAGTTCTGCTCCGAGTTCTCTTCTCTTTCTTCACTCTCTATCGCCTTTTCCTTTTCGCTTCTCATGGCGGTCAACGAGTTTATATAATATCATCGAAACGCAGAGCCCATAGCCTCAAAACGGCACGCAACTCTGTTTCAGGTATAGCCAAAGCGCAAGTCCTCGCTAGTCGCTTCTTCTCCAAGAGGAGGAGCATGGGGAGGATGGGAGCCAATTCCAGGTCTCACTCTGCGAACCCCAGCGACTACAAGCTTCTGGAAGAGGTTGGCTATGGCGCCAGTGCTACAGTGTACAGAGCGATCTATCTCCCTTTCAATGAAGTCGTCGCTGTAAAATGTTTGGATCTCGATCGCTGCGGCAGCAATTTCGTCAGTTTCTTATTGCTCTGCTTGTTTCAAAATCTCAATTTTATTGTTGTTAACGAACTTTGGGGGATCATTTTAAGCTGTTTGGTTACTGAGTGAAGCTAGATTTGATATGAGCTTAAGATCTTTGCTTTGGTTTGAGATTGGACTTCGATTTGTGAAATTGAATGCTTGATTTGTGAATGCGGAATTAGTTAGGAATCGGGGGACTTTCATTTTTTAATTGGTGTAGGGTTTAATTTGGTTTTAATTTATGCTTCAGATCCTCAACGGTCTGTATTGATGAGCACAAATCACAACTTTTGCAAATGCTATTATCTTAGTCGCTGGAGTACTCTCTTTGAAATGAATATTGCTGAAGAAAACCCATGTTCTACTGTTTCCAGTTTTGTAGCTGATTCATAACCCGTTATTTTTTTGGGTGAAAATGCATAACCCATTATTTGATATATTATGCTTGTATTCTTTCATAGGAAGATATACGGAGGGAGGCGCAAACGATGAGCTTGATAGATCACCCAAATGTTGTAAAGGCGTATTGTTCATTTGTTGTCGAGCGAAACCTTTGGGTGATCATGCCATTCATGGCAGAGGGTTCTTGTTTGCACCTCATGAAAATCGCATATCCGGATGGGTTTGAGGAATCTGCGATCGGTTCTATCCTTAAGGAAACCCTAAAGGCTCTGGTTTACCTTCATAAACAAGGTCATATTCACCGAGATGTTAAGGTTTGTTTCATTTACGGGTAGCCTTCCTTTCTGTTTCATTGTCATAAGTTTGTTTGGAGGTTCTTACTTTTTGATTGTTTTACTGTCTTTGCTGCAGGCGGGAAACATACTACTTGATACTAATGGGGTGGTGAAACTTGCCGACTTTGGTGTTTCAGCTTGCTTGTTTGATGCAGCTGATAGGCAACGCTCAAGAAACACTTTCGTAGGAACGCCATGCTGGTGAGTTTTTAAGTCACATAAATTATTACTTAATTCCTGGTTTGGTGCCACATGTTATGCTAACTGCTTTATTATCCATGTATTTGAGATTAAAACTTGGTTTTTGCTTTCCAGGATGGCACCAGAGGTATTGCAACCAGGAAGTGGATACAATTCCAAGTGAGTTTTATTTTATGCCGTAGCCTATTTCTTGCAATTGTTCAATGTATTATCTGCTTTGAAAGCTAACTTCTTCACTTAACTTTTGGAGGAAATGATAAATTCCGAGCTGTACTGTATAATTCGAAAAAAGGGTCCTATGTGCTTATTTCTTAGTTTTCTGTTGGTTGATCTCTTTACAGGGCTGACATTTGGTCATTTGGTATAACGGCATTGGAGTTGGCCCATGGTCATGCACCATTTTCAAAGTACCCTCCAATGAAGGTACTTATGTTACCAGGATTGAACTTGACTGCAACCTCTATAGTGGTTCTTTAGTAAAACCTCTGACACGTCAAACTCTTTTTGTTTGTTCTCACAGGTTCTCCTCATGACCATACAGAATGCCCCTCCAGGACTTGATTATGATCGTGATAAAAAGTTCTCTAAGGTATTGGTTTTCTTTCTAGATAGAGTGACATTAACGCATATGTGTTTGATGCATGCAAATCATTTATTAGTACATTGTGCGTTATTAAAAGGCATGTAAGTAGTCCAAGGCTTCAAGTGTAGTTGTTGCCCTGTATTGTATTTCGCTTACAGAATAATATTCTAATTGGAGGATTTCCAGTCGTGATCAGTCTTTTAAAGAAATGGTTGCAATGTGCTTGGTAAAAGATCAAACAAAGAGACCAACAGCAGAGAAATTATTGAAACACTCCTTTTTCAAGAACGCAAAACCTCCAGAGCTTTCTATAAAGAAATTGTTTACAGACTTGCCACCACTTTGGAATCGTGTAAAAGCACTCCAGGTTAGCTGTCACTCCATTTTTATATCACTTCCTTGCTTTCGGTCTTTGACATGTGTTAGTATTCTTATTTTATGAATTGCTAAAATATGGGAATATCGCAGCTTAAAGATGCAGCACAACTGGCTTTGAAGAAAATGCCTTCAGCAGAGCAAGAGGCAATATCACAGGTCTGAGACATCTCTTAATGCTGTTATTTTTTCACATAAAACTGACTTAAACAGAGTCAAAGTATGTTCATATCCAAAGCTTTTTTTATACCAGATAGCTAATGTGTGCCTTATTATTTCTTTTGCCCTAATCTTTAGTGGTGTCATTGTCTTTCCTTGATCAGAGTGAGTACCAGCGAGGAGTCAGCGCCTGGAACTTTGATGTTGAGGATTTAAAAGCCCAAGCATCCCTGGTATGCCACGTATTAGTATTTAGCAATTATCAGCATGGTGGTATCTCTGGGCAGTAGCTTCCTTGTTTTCTATATTGGCGAGTGAATCTGAATTAATATCCTTTGTTTTTGCTAGGTGCGAGATGATGATGATATTCCAGAAATGATGGAAGAAGATGAAAAGTTGAAATCCGTTGTTAGTTATAAGGTCATCAATTTCCTTTTATTCTTGAGACATTTGTCATGCTATTCTTAGTGCAGTATAAGATTTTAGTTTCTTTTTTGGTGATGGTGCACGTTGCTGGTCTTTTCTTTTAAATATCTTATTCTTATGCAGAAAAATAATTTTTCTTGTTTGTTTTGTTTTGTTTTTGTTTTTATGCTAGCAGGAAGCAACTGGTTGCCAATCCAGTTTGGGGAAGTTGAACGAAAATAGTGAACCATATTGGACGGAATACAAAGAAGTAAATGATTATGAGGCACAACAGGTTGAAAGCTTGAACAAAAAAGGCAAGGTTCTTGAAAGTAATATACTGGAATCTGGTGGCCAGCAGAAAACAGCCTGGAAGAAAAATGAATCAAGCTCTGAGGCAACAGCATCTACATCAGAAAAAGACATGGTACAGGCCAAGAATAAAAATCTATCGGTGAAAAGTCGTCAAACGCAGAGTGGCCCACTCACACCTGGTGCTGTGCTTAGTCATTCAGTATCAGAAAGGGCTCGCATCTTTGAAAGGTTTGTCATGGTTAAATAATGCTCCAAAATTGAAGCTATTGGTGTTGTCTCTCTCTCAAGGGATAAGAGCCTGATGCTTTGTTATCTTTAGGAGTGAGAATGAAAATCAACCGGCAATTGATAAAGCTAAATGTGAAGTACGACGAACACCAAGCTTTAGTGGTCCACTGATGCTTCCAAATCGAGCTTCGGCAAACAGTTTATCAGCTCCTATAAAATCTTCTGGAGGTAATGAAGATGTCCATTATTTTTAAGAGATGACAATTAAAAATGCAACTCTTTCTACTGTTATGAGTACATTGGGCCCAGAATTCTTGTAGCGCTAAGTGTTTCACCTTTAATAGGTTTTAGAGATTCTTTGGATGACAAGTCAAAGGCTAATTTGGTGCAAATTAAGGGGAGGTTTTCAGTGACATCAGAAAATTTAGATCTTGTAAAGGTAAGGCTTTGTTCTTATGGTATGCTTATTCTATTTTTTACAATCACTAACTTAAAAAAAATTGCCATAGGATATTCCATCAAGTACAATACCTCGTCGATCTTCACAGGTAGGTAGCCAGTATTTTCCTAACCCTTTCTCAAGTAATTTGTTCAGTTCTAATTCACGTTCTCTTTTGTTATTATTTAGGGATCACCTCTAAGAAAGTCAGCAAGCGTTGGTGATTGGGTATTTGAATCCAGGCAAATGGTTTGTGTTGTAATCTCTCTCCTTCCCACCCCCACTCTCTCTCTCTGTATACATAACGATAGTTGTGTACAGATACATCCATACATACACACATGATACATATGTGTGTGTGTGTGTGTGTGTGTGTGTGTTTGATATCTTTATCTTACTCACTAATGAACATAAAAATTCGAACTTTTCAACCTATTGGATTCTAATCCAATGGCTGAAATTTATTCAATAATAAATTAATTTATGAGATTTGGATAACAGCCGTAGATTTTGATCCAACGGTGGTGAGCATGGTCTTAATGCTCACCGATAACCGGGAGATCTAAATTGTATGTGTGTGTGCACATATTCATATATCCGTGTCTCTGTGTTTATTCGATGAACATTAGATAGTGGCATAGTGCCAATAGTTTTTTCCCCATATTCAATATCTATTATGACAACATAGAAGGTCCAGTCACTAACTTAAAACTGTGGTAGCTTGAAATGTATTTGTCCATTTATGATTTCATTCTCTATGTTTCAGCCTACCACTCCGTCTGCCAAGGAGTTGAACAACAGCAACATACCTGCATCACTTCTCTTGCCTCACCTTCAGAATCTTTTTCAGCAGACGTCGATTCAACAGGTAAAGAACAAATTTGGTACAACATAGATAGTGGATATTTGACCTGAAGAATTTTATTTCTGAAGCTAAGGAGTGTCCTTGTTTATTCCTTGGATTGCAGGATATAATTATGAATTTACTGAGCACCTTGCAACCAGCTGAGGCAGTAGAAGGTGAGTGAAATATCTGAGAGTTTGATACTTGAAATTAATTGTCTATCAGTAAGGAGGCATTGAACCAGTTAGTATGGTACTCCATTTTTGTCTCAGGTACTCAAAATGGAAAGTTGCCTCCACTGCCCCGCAGTTCTGAGACCAATGGAAGTGTAAGTATATTTTATTTTGTCACCGTGATTGTTCTGATGTGGATATGACTACTATAATGGGAATGATATAAATTTCGTTCTTAGCATCTTCTTTTTATTATTATTTTTCCAAATGGTAGTTTACTTGACTGTTTATTTGACAGAATTCCATCAACTTTGACTGATTGAGGAAAAAATAACTGTTAGCTTAGTTCATTTTGAACTGGACTTGTTTACTAAATCAATTTATGTGATATATACTGTGGAAAAGCAGATTTCTTTATGTTTTTTTTTTTTTTTGTTCATGACAAAACTCTATTGGACTGATATCATGATAAGTCATTAGCTTTATCGACTCATCACGTTTCTACTCTGTTTAACCAACAGGTTGAAGCTGCAGTTTCTGAGAGGGAGCGTTTATTGCTCCTCAAGGTCTCTGAGCTTCAAGCTAGGTTAGTCATCTTAAGTTTAAACTGAATGCCTTTGAAGTCCTTTTCTGTGTTTTTTTCCTGGTTTCATATAAGTTTGTCTAATGCTCTCTCTCTCTCTCTCTCTCTCTCTCTCTCTCTCTCTCTCTCTAGGATGAACAACTTGAGTGATGAACTGACTGCTGAAAAGACGAGACACATTCAAGTGAGTTGCTCAAGGGTTCAAAATTACAGTTTTTGTGCCTTATATGGTTGAAGGAAGAAAGAATGCATAATGTTGTAGTCGAGTCTAGTATGAGTACGAGGGTTTGAGAAAATGGTATAGTTCAAGTTAGTTTGAGTTGGACCAGTTGGTAGTGATGGGTTCCCATGCATGCCATTATTGCTGGTTATTTGATTGCATATAGTTTTTCATTAATGAGTTGGTTATCTGGTGACAGTTGCAGCAACAGCTGAATGCTGTATCTGGGCAGGAAGAAAATGGGGACGGAAGATAAGGGGTGCCTGAAAACCCAAAGTTGTGATTAGTGTAAAGTGAATCCATGTACATCCGGCCAATGAGCGGTAGATCGTGCCGAATGTGTTCTCCAACAAATTTTTTTTCTCTATGCTGAACGGGAATTGTTCATTGGCTGCCGGTAAAAGTAGATGCATGGAGAAGGTAACAATTTGATGTTCCTGAATCACTTCTCCCACTGTACCTAATAAGTTCCCTCAAGGATTTCGGCCACTTCAGAATTCAGACAAGTAATAATCGAGCTTATGGATTCATCCGGATGTGATTTGTCCTGTTCAAAAATGGAAAATAGGTGCTTCTCTGTAGCGATCTAACTCCTGGACTGGTGGTCAAATTGGTTCTACAGTTATATACATATATAATAAATAGGGGTGTATTTTATATTTATAAGGTTAAAACAGACATTGTGGCATCATTATTTTTGTCAAA
The DNA here is from genome assembly GCF_000346465.2 of Prunus persica. Taxonomy (NCBI): domain Eukaryota; kingdom Viridiplantae; phylum Streptophyta; class Magnoliopsida; order Rosales; family Rosaceae; genus Prunus; species Prunus persica. Next base: position 12,500,764 of record NC_034013.1, on the reverse strand, counting down.
ATGGATTTATGAGCTTGTATATGATGGCGGTAGAACGTAATGCTGTTTATTATTTCATTTATACTAATTGTGCTATTCCTATTCCTATGTACGCTTCCACAAACTATTCGTTTTTTGCTTTCTTTAGAAATATGGGATTTTGAATGCATCCCAAATCTGCAACTCCCGTATTATCTTTGTGTAAAAATTTATAAGAAAAGAAGAAAGTTGGTGTTAATTTCGAAATATAATGTTCTCTTGTTAAATTTATGTTGACACGAGTATTGCAAATTAACAAAAAATTGGGACAAAATCATACTCTTATCAAATTAACAAAACATTGCAGAAAAACTATACCCTTTTCAAATTAACAAAGAATTAACGGAAAGCTATAGCAGGCAAAGTCCACGCAAACGGCGTGTCGTTTGAGAGGAATTAGTAAACGATATTTTCTCTCTTTTCTTTTCTTTTTCCTTTTGAAAAAACGCCGTCGATTAGTTTCTCTTTCCCAAAACGCGCGAGACTCGAGGTGATCGAACTCAGCTGAGCTATGCAAATGGTGCAGTAAGCTCTGAAGAACCCAAGCCAAAACCATGGTTTCAATCCACTTCTCTTCTACTATCCACCGTCTGAAACCACCACCGCCTCATCCCTCTCAGCTCTGCAACCTCAAACCCTCTTTCCTTTCCAAAAGCAACAAATCCCCAAACACGAGGAAGAAGATCGGCACCAGATACAGAACGTGCAGAGCGGAGTTCTCAAACGACGCACCGTTTGCTGCAGCCATCGGCGCCTGCATGCTCTCTTCTCTGGTGCTTCCGGTCACTACTCCAGAGGACGATGGCGGCGGCGGTTCGCCTATGGATTCTACCGATGCCAGGTTTGCAGTCATGGGCATCGTTAGCTTCATTCCCTACTTCAATTGGCTGGTAAAAAACACTTTTTTCTTTTTTCTTGGGTGTGAATTATTGAAGTTTTTGTTTATGTGTTTTAAACTTTTTATTGATTGGGTTTGTTGTAATTTTTGTTGAGTTGGAATGAATAATTTTGGCAGAGTTGGATTTTTGCGTTTCTGGATACCGGGAAAAGGCGTTATGCGGTGTATGCGCTTGTCTACTTGGTTCCCTACCTCAGGTTTCATTCTCATTCTCTTACTCTTAATTGAATGCTTACATGTTCTGTGGCAATTGAACTACTTGAGAGCTTATTGTGCTTATTGTTTTTTATTTTGTGGACAATAAGGAAAGTTTGTCTCATACCAGTCACCAACAAATGATTGAGCTCAATGATTTGTAATAGTGATAATCCTATGCAGAAGATTTTGTATGGGTTTTGATTTATATATGTAGTTCTAGGTACTAATGTAATTGCTTGACTTCCCATGGTTTATCAGGTCGAATTTGTCATTGTCTCCTGAGGAGAGCTGGCTGCCTATTGCTAGCATTGTTCTGTGCATTATTCATGTCCAGGTATAAGTCCTCTCAGTACTTCTTTATACCCAGTTCAACCTGTAAAGGAAATATATTGCTAACATGGAGAAACTATACGCCCGAATGCAATATCTTGTTGTTGGTGGGTTGCTGGAGGCAAGGTTTAGAGCTATGGTTTCGAGGGGTTTTGATTGTGAGTTCATTCAATTGTTTGTATATCATGTAACCTTATTCTTGTGATTCCACATTTTCTCCCTTGCAGCTGGAAGCCAGTATTAAAAATGGAGATCTTCAGGGCTTTCAATTGTTTAGCGAGGCTGCAAAGCATACATCATTCACGAGTAGAAAGAAAGATCTGACTGGGCATGAAGGGACCTCTGAGGAGGTATTAACTACTTAGGGTCCTTGTAAGTTTTTAGATATGCTGGATAGTTTTTGTTCTTATCTGTCAACAGCTTTAATCACTTTAATATAATCTGAAGGGGAGGAAAAGAGAAAATAAGAACCTGCCATCCAGCGAAGAGATTGGGAGGTGGGGAGTTCCCAAGAATCCTTTACAAGATCATGAACACTCGAATGAAGATTGGGATGATGATGAAAGAAGCAAACACTAGAAGGTCAGACCGTCGTCAGAGTTGCAGGCAAGCAATTTGAATTGCAGAACGTGGCTTTTGTGCCCAGACAAAAATGTAGTGAATGTTGATATTGTCTTTTACTAAAGTAAAGATGACCTCGACTGCAAGCTCAGCGCACAAGGGAGAGTCGAGAGGGATACCATAATTGTCCGATATTACTGGCTGCACACTGTTATGAATTAGCATATGATGCTTTCACATGAAGAATGTAGAATGTAGAATCGGTTTGCAGACCATCGAAATGAATTTGTTATATATAGGTCCTTTTAGCATGCCGCACATTCTGGATGGCTTTTTCATTTTCGACTCTGGTTGGCTAAGGCCCATGGTTTTTATTTATTAATTGGGTTGTTTTATTTGAGGAAATGAGGAATGAAAATGAAGCACAGTAACATTACCAAGAAATAGACATTTTAATTTTTATTGACATTTGACGTAAAGCACACTTTTGAATGAGTATTTTTGTGATTGGAAGTGGGTACCAGAACCATTGAGAACTGTGTTCAGCAAACATTCTGCAATTCTGATACAAAGTAATTGCATTTCTCCTAAGTATGAACACCTTTGCTTTACTAGAACATCATCTAGAATTGGATCCTGATACAGGATTCTTGACAGGAAAAGGACTCAAGAGCCTTGCCTTAAAACAATAATCCAGGGCAATAGCAGCAGAAAGAAAAACAAAAAGACTCTCAGATACATAGAGTGCACCATGAAAAGCATGTAATAAGAAGCTACCAGCATTTAGCTGAAGAGGTTGTCCACCATCCAGTGTAGCAAGACCTGCAAAAGGCAAATACATTTTCATTTCAAGGCAAAACTATGCATGCGGTGTCATATTTCAAAACTGGTTGATATGCTTGAAGATTTCAATTGTTCTGCATAGTGGTGTAATTAGTACCTTTGACAACTCCGAAAGCTGCAGGTGCTCCTGTCTTAAGATGAACATCATCCAAGTCTCTTCGAACTGCATATCGAAAGGTAACTCCAAATAGTGCACAGCTAACAAATGTGATTGCCAGAGGGAGTATCAGCTCTGAACTGCTGGACACCTGAGTGAAGGAGAAGGGCAATCCAGCAACGGTGCCGACAAGGGCAGAAATAGAAGCTGCTTTTATGGATTGCCATCTCTCTTTATCCTTGTCAATTTCCCCATTTCCAGTCTCTGAAAATCCATATCCATCTCCAAGTTGATCCCCATCTTGTGAGAGGGCACGCTCAGCTTCTTCAACCATGGCTTTTGCTTCTAATATCTCCTTTTGACATTCTGCAATCTTTAATGCACGCAACAGTCTATTATCAGTGGCAGCAACAAATGCCAAAACAACAAAATAACAAATAAACTGAACACATAACTTGTCATTATATTTGAACAAAATTAACTCGGTTCATGAACAACCATGTGCAAGCAATATCATGCTATATGGAATTCACAGAAAACAAACTGTAAGCAGCAACATAAAATGTCTCAACAACAGAAGAAGGAATCAAATGAACACAATTCTTCTCATAGAGCAGATTTAATTTGTTAGAGAACAACCAATTATCCAAACATCAAATAAAACTGACAATTTCCACACATCAACCACAGGAATAGTATACAAAATTAGGAAAACATTAATTTATATACATAAAGATCCCAAATTTGTAAGTTTTTCACTTCAAGGAAGTAGAAGAGGCATCTAAAACCAAAACCCAACTCAGAAACAAACCCAGCAAAGCATATAAAAAATGGGAATTGGGAAGAATGAGAACCTCAGAAGCCCTGCTTTCAAGTTGGTTAATATAATCTCTCACACGCTTTGCCTCAAGTTCTTGTTTCTCAATCTCAGCCAGCTCTCTCTTAGCCATCTCTACCCTTTGAGATGCCTTTTCCAACCCATCAAGCAAATCCCTGTTCTCTTCTCTTTTTAAGAGCTCCTCTACTTGCTCTCCCACAATGCCACTCAGTGCGTCCTTCAAGCTACCGCTCTCTCCAGAGGTGCTTCTCGTGCATTTGACTATGAGGGGACGAGATGTTGAAGGAGAAGAAGCTCTGTGAAAGATTGTAGAGCAGGTTTTTGATGCTGTGATGAGTTCTCTTGGGAGGAGAGATATGGGGATTGTGGAGGAAACCCAAGTGAGATTGATGGTTAAGGGCATGGTGATCACTGATTTTTGGAGGATTTTGTTATCCTATTTCATGTTTTGTTTGAGGAAGATACCCCAATTTCCATTTGCAAGTGCTACACCCAAAAAATATCTTATCTCACCCTGAACTTTTTTTTTTCCCTTTATTTCTTTCAAGCAATTAAGCTATATTGTTATATTATCTTTCAAATGACCTCTTGTTTAAAATTTAAGAACTTTGTTTATCTTTTTTTAAATATTCATATTTATTTTCAATACCAACGATATTGAGAGATGAAATTTAAGATGTTTTTTTCTTTTCATTTTCTATACCAACAATATTGAGGATGAAGGATTTAACACAAAAATTTCTGAAATAAAAGTGATTATGTTAACGGGTCTAACCCAGTTAAAAAGGGCCTTAATTTGCAGACTAATAACTTCAGGTTTGAAAATCCATGACACCGTAGTAGTGTGTGAGAAATCTCTTTAGATTATCGCTTGTACTTAAAAAAAAAAGTTGAATACACTCAAACAATAATTCCCTCCCAAAAGGATATTTAGTATTTAAATTTCTGAGGAAGTATATAATTTTGTACTGAATTTTTTTTTTCTACAAATATAGTTTCTGAAAAAAAAGTTTACAAATTCCAAAATGATTATGTACACTATAGTGCTGAGCAAAATTAATGACAAAACAAAAATAAAAATAAATAGTGCAAATAAAATAACGCCCAACTGTTGAAATCCCGCTAAGGCATGCTTCCGCTAGTAGGCAGAGGGTTTAAGCACACGCTACCATTCGTCTTCCCCAGCCACCACCATCACCTGCGCCTTCACCTCTCTCGCTCTCTCATGGCTACCGCTACTTCAGCTAAGCGAGTTGGCACTCACAATGGCAGCTTCCACTGCGACGAAGCCCTCGGCTGCTTCATGATTCGCCTCACCGACAAGTTCTCCAACGCCGAAATCGTTCGCACCCGTGACCCCCAGGTTTGTAACCCTTCACCATTTTCTGTTTGGTTCCCGGGAAAATTGATGCAAAATGAAGTTACTCGATTGGAAATTGGAAGCTCTTGCAGGACTTTGTGATTTCTTATTGTCGTTGTTATTGTTTGTTTGAGGGTTTTAGGTTTTGGAGGGTCTGGATGCTGTGCTTGATGTTGGGGGTGTATATGATCCTAGTAGGGATCGGTATGATCATCACCAGAAGGGCTTCGAGGAGGTGTTTGGCCATGGGTTTAAGACTAAGCTGAGTAGTGCTGGTCTGGTTTACAAGGTATTTACTTTCAAGAGGTTCTCTCTTTTTTCAGGGTTTGAAGTATGGGCTTTTCAAGTGTGTAACTTTGCTTGTGTTAAATCTGGTTGTAGCATTTTGGGAAGGAAATAATAGCCAAGGAGCTTCAAGTTGATGAAGGCCACCTAGATGTGCATCGGTTGTTCTTGGCTGTTTACAAAAGCTTTATGGAGGTACGACCAAGTTCTGCATCTTTATTTTTCATTCTATTCGAATTTGAACTCAAATGGACTCATAGATACTGAGAAACCTCTTATGTTATAAAAGAGACAAAAACCCTTATAAGGATGCACATTTTGCAGATGTTTCTTTTCTTCAAAGTTTTATTGAAATGTTATTTGTAGTTACTCTTTTCGCTTTCTTGAATGTTCAGAAAATTCATTTGACATGCATTTTTGTTAGTCCAACTGTATTTTTAACATTATTGGTTACTTGTAACAGGCAATTGATGCTGTTGACAATGGGATCAATCAGTACGATACGGAACAGCCTCCAAGATATGTGAATAACACACACTTGTCTTCAAGGGTAGGCAAGTTGAATTTGGATTGGATAGATCCTGATCAATCACCTGAGAAGGAGAATGAAGCCTTTCGTCGAGCCATGGAACTGGCTGGCAGTGAGTTTTTAAGCGTGCGTCTTTCTTTCATTAAGACTTAACAGATATGTAGAATTTTCTCTATTATTTATTTTGGTAAATTCACATCAAACATCTTTATCTAATAATTTTCTTTCACATCTCTGAGCACATAACTAGAAGGGGAATGCTTTAATGAGGTTGTATTTTATTGGGATTTATTTTTTCACATCCCTTTTCAATGACCCTTTTTCCGAATTTCAGAGTGTTCGTTTTCATGCAAAATCATGGTTACCAGCACGGTCTATTGTAATGGAGTGTCTCTTAGCAAGATGGAGTGTTGATCCTAGTGGAGAAATCATGGTTTTGACTCGATTCTGCCCTGTAAGTATGCAGTGCTGTATTGTTTCTGCCAATTTAATAACTTTAGGCATAAGCTGTCACTTATAACCGATGCTGATGCTATTAGTTTTAGAACTTCTTCATTGCATCTTCAAATGTTTTTAAGCGATTTGTTATCCATATCTGGGCTTAGTTGAGACATCTATATATTTTCATGCCCTACAGTGGAAGCTTCATTTATTTGAACTTGAAGAAGAGATGAAGATTGACCCTCCCATAAAATATGTTCTCTATCAGGTACATGTATCAATCTCATGTCCTTGTTATCTTTTCTTGGATTGTAATGATTTTCAGTTTTTTTGTTTTTTTTTTGTTTATGGTCTGCAGTGGTTTCTGTTTCTTTTCTTCTGTTGTAATGTTTTTGCCCCCTTGACGTTACTTTTAGTTGTGTAGCTAATTTGTCTGCAAATTTATCTGGGAAGAGTCGCTAATTTTATTATCAAAATAAAAACAACGTGCAGGATGATAGGAGCAAACACTGGCGAGTTCAAGCGGTGGCAGTAGCTCCTGATAGATTTGAGAGCCGAAAGCCTCTAGCATTGCAATGGCGAGGACTTAGGGATGAGGAGCTCTCGAAGGAGGCTGCGATCCCCGGATGTGTTTTTGTCCACATGAGTGGGTTTATTGGAGGAAATCAAACATATGAGGGCGCTCTGGCCATGGCAAAAGCTAGTTTGAAGCTTTGATAGACAAGATTGACTTGCATTGGTGTGATTACTAATTCAGATTAGTAAATTTTGGGCATTTCAGCTGGATCTTTGCTAATTTCTTAAACTTTGGCCTGTTTTATGTTCCTACGATATCGTCTTCGATGAAATTTTCACTATTTGGTTTCCACAGAAGTGTTAAGTAAACATTCATGCAGTGATTTCAGAGTCCACAAACAAGAATATGCATTTGTTCTGTCAATGACTTTGAATATGCAATTTTCTCAGTTGAGCATAAATTGATTTGGCCTTGTAGACGATTTTTATAATTATTCAATGCTTGAAATCCGCACCAAATCATTTTGCAAACTAATGTTGAAAGAAATGAAATGTAAACAAATGGTTCTTTTGGTTTTAATAGTGCAAAATCTGGATCACCAACCAAGTTGGTTCCTTCAACTCGAACCTTTCTTTTGTAAGTTTTGGGCTCTGTTTGTTTTCCATCTCCCTCGGGACGGGACGCCATTGAAGTTGTAGCTCAGTACAGTACAACTTACAAGCTACACCGCCACACTTTCAAGATTCCATTATGCAGCTGCACACGTGACTCTGTGAATCTGTCATGAAATAGAGCTCTCTCTCTCTCTCTCTCTCTCTCTCTCTCCTTCCTACTAGTCAGTGAAGTGAAAAAGCAAAATCACAACTTTTTTCCCTAGACCCCAAAACTCACAACCAGCAGCCATGGCCACACTGACTTACCCCACCACCACCACCACCTCCACCATCAGAGCCACCAAACCCACATTATCTCTCAGAAAATCCACCAAACTCATCTCCTTCCCTCTCTCCCCACTCAAAACCCTAAACCTCACTGCCACCTCCACCTCACCCATCAAATCAACCTCCTCCTCCGACCACACATCCACCGCCACAACCACCATCACCACCACCACCACCACCTCCATCTCCCCCTCCCCCCAAACCCTCAAGTCCCGCCTCCAAAACGGCGAGACTCTCTACGGCCTCTTCCTCCTCTCCTTCTCCCCAACCCTTGCCGAGATCGCCGGCCTCTCCGGCTATGACTTTGTCGTCGTTGACATGGAGCACGGCCATGGCAGCATCTCCCAAGCCCTCCCCTGCCTCCACGCCTTGGCCGCCGCTCAAACCCCGGCCATTCTTCGCTTGCCCGAGGCCTCCGCAGCTTGGGCCAAGAAAGCCCTAGATCTGGGCCCACAAGGCATCATGTTTCCCATGATCGAATCTTCCAAGGACGCCAAGAAGGCCGTCTCCTACTGCCGCTTCCCGCCCGCCGGCGTCCGCGGGTCGGCCCACACCGTCGTTCGGGCCTCCAGCTACGGCATCGATGAAGGGTATTTGAGTAATTACGAGGATCAGCTGCTGATCATGTGCCAGGTGGAGAGCGAGGAAGGCGTGAAGCACGCAGGGGACATCGCGGCCGTCGATGGGGTTGACTGCATTCAGATGGGGCCGTTGGATCTGAGCGCCAGCATTGGGTACTTGTGGGACCCGGCGAACAAGAAGGTTAGGAAAATGATGGAGACCGCCGAGATGGCCGTGCTGGGGTCCGACCCAAAACAGGGCGGGGCCTACTTGGCTGGCTTCGCTATGCCACACGACGCGCCTCGCGATCTCTGGACACGCGGATACCACATGGTGTCGGGAGCCGTTGATGTTGGGCTGTTCAGGAGCGCTGCAGTGGAGGACGTGAAGAGGTTTAAGATGAACTTGATCGACGGTTCTGATGATGAGCAGGAGCATGAGAAAGATGCTGATGAGAAGTACTGGAGCGAATGATGAAAACTCTTTTTTCTTTTTTTTCTTTTTCTTAGCGAGGAAAAATATTGAAGAAAACTTCAGAACTTAGAATCTTGGACTTGTAAATTTGAGTGGGCTTTTTTATTTTTCTTGTGGTGTTTGGGCCCCTGGGACTGTTTTCATATAATAAAAGGTCAAATTGCCGACCTAATTATATAATGAATATTATTTTTCTTAGCTATTATTTTTTTGGTCAAATTCTTAGCTATTAATGGTAATGATAATGAATATATTTCTTCTAATAAAAAAATTAATGGAAATTTTTTCTGAATGACAAGTTTGCCGACTGTTTTTTTTTTTGGGTCAAAAAAACAACAAGGCACATGGAAAAAAACCCGACCAAGTAAAAGAGGAGATGTGACATGTTACCACGATGCTGTCATGAATAAGAAAGTGTAATGCATGTTTTTGTCTTCATAGCTGTCTTATATTATATGCACCAAGCCCGAAGAACATATAGGTTTGGCAGGTAATTTACCAATTGAAGTGGAAATATTCATTTACTGAATGCACCCTGCCTAACTCACTATCATAAGAGGATTGCAACAAGTTTTCTGATTGAGTTTTGAGACATATGTATTACATTTGATGATTAAATTTGTCATCAGTTCGTTAACCAATGTTGTACTCTTTTATTTAGTTTCTTGATGGAGACTTAAAATGTGATATGTGAGGCCATTAAGAAACTAAAAATCAGTCACCTGTGAGAATTTTTGGGAATAGTGTTATAGCGTGAGTCAGGAAAAAAAAATAGTGGAAAAGAGAAGTCAGAAAACCTTACTTTTCGTATCTTGGCTTCCAATTTACCCAATTAGAATAGAAAAGAAAGGAAAAGAAAAGAAAAATAAACAAACACATAGTCAACAAAACCATCACCCCCATCGGACCAAAAACCAGTCTGTGTGTCTGCGTGAGTTCATGGGAATTGAAATCCCCGGGAAATCTTGAGAGCCTTTTCTCAATTCACAAATCCCACTCTCACCACCTAAACTTCGCTCCATGTCCACTTCAGGGTTGGTAGCCAGTCCTTTTTAAGCTCATTTCACACAACAGCACTCCTTACCACTCTCTTTGCTTTTGCTCCTCTCTCTCTCTCTCTCTGCGAGCTTGTTTCGTTTGTGTGAGAGGCTGAGAGTGAGCAATGGAGTTCTTCTACTTCCTTCTGTTTGGGGCTCTCTCTGCGGTTGTGGCAGCTTTGGAGCTGAGCAAGAACAACAAAGATCGCATTCATACTTCCTCTGTTTTCAATGATTTCAAGAACAACTACCTCCTCATCTACTCTCTCATGATGGGTAAGCTTAGATCTGTCATTTCTTTCTCATTTCTCATCTGGGTTTTCTTTATTCTGTGCTGTATGTACTGCAATGTCGCTCTTCTTTTGGATTTGGATATTCAGATCGAATTGGACTAAAATTAGAGATTCAACTATATACAGTTTCTTGGATTGGCAATTTTATGTAATGAGCAAGCATGTTGTTTGTTCAAGATTATTGATCTAGTTATATTCCAGTCATTATAACCCCTTCTAATGATTTCTTGTTGCTTCTCCCTTATCTGTTTACGTTGGTTGATGGTATCAGTGCTGTAATTGATGTACTGCTCTTTGCTATGGTGTCTGAGTCTTTTGATTGTAGTGCTACACTTGATTGCATTGGTTATGGATGGTAATATAAATATTTAAGGTCAAGAGTATTATGTTATTTGAAAACTGCTTGGAATTGAAGTAGATTGTTGCTTTTCGTTATGAATCATCCTTGAAATGTTTTATCATTCTGGATCTGATTAAATTGGTTGTGGCTATAGCCGGGGATTGGTTGCAGGGTCCATATGTGTACTACCTCTACAGCCAGTATGGGTTCAGCAAGGGGGATATTGGACAGCTTTTTATTGCTGGGTTTGGGTCATCCATGTTGTTTGGGACAGTTGTGGGATCTCTAGCTGACAAACAGTAAGGTTTCATGTTGATTAGTTGTTGTGTTTCCTTAAACTTGATCATATTATTGATTCTCAATAATGATACACCAATTTCAGGGGTCGGAAGAGGGCGTGTATTACGTACTGCATCACTTACATTCTAAGCTGCTTCACCAAACATTTTCCTGACTACAAGGTTTTACTGTTGGGACGCATATTGGGAGGCATTGCCACATCTCTACTTTTTTCAGCTTTTGAGTCTTGGCTTGTTGCAGAACACAATAAGGTGCAGTGATTGGTCTGCTAATTAATTGCAGTTCTGGAATTCATTTTCTTGACAGGTTCTAATTTATAGTTAGTCTTACAAAAGCTGTGGATCAATTTATCCTTCTTTTGATGGTATGGAAGGCCTACTCATATTACTGTTTATATTTCTGCACGTCGTAGAAGGTAGAAATTGGAACCAGTCAATTATTGCGTCCAAAGGGCTCAGGTCATATTTTTGTTAATTTAGTTATTGTGTCATAAATTAAATTCCATTCAGTTGAATTGCTTTCTCCATGTTTTATCACGCAAGGGATTTTAGAATTCAATATTATTTCACATATGCAATTGCTCTTTAACTGTTTGTGTCCCCTAATTTTTGCAGAGGGGCTTTGAGCAGCAGTGGCTTTCATTAACATTCTCTAAGGCTATTTTTCTTGGCAATGGTCTAGTTGCCATAGTAGCTGGGCTACTTGGGAATCTTCTGGTAGATACTTTGGGATTTGGCCCAGTTGCTCCATTTGATGCTGCTGCATGCTTTTTGGCAATTGGCATGGCAATTATATTGGCATCATGGGGTGAAAATTATGGAGACTCTTCAGAAAACAAGAACTTGATCACCCAGTTCAGGGGTGCTGCTGTAGCCATTGCTTCCGGTGAATCCCTGACCTTATTCTCTTTCCATCATCTTTTTTTCATTAATGGTTAAGTCCATAAAAAAAACTTCTCCAATTAGATAATATAAGAATTTAAATAAAGGTGGGCTGACATTCATATGACTCTAACCTTATTCTCTTGCATTTCTCACAAATTCTTCTTCTATTATTTTCCATGGGGGAGCAGATGAGAAGATTGCTTTGCTTGGTGCCATACAGTCCCTATTTGAAGGCTCAATGTATACCTTTGTGTTCCTCTGGACTCCTGCTTTGAGCCCAAATGATGAGGAGATTCCACATGGTTTCATTTTTGCAACATTCATGCTAGCCTCAATGTTGGGAAGCTCTTTAGCATCTCGGCTGATGGCAGCTTCATCCCCCAAAGTCGAGAGCTATATGCAGATTGTATTTGTAGTCTCTGCGGCTTCGCTTCTGCTTCCCATTGTGACAACTGTATGTCAAGAATTTTAATATATCAATCTTCTTCAAATTTATGAATTTGAATTGCTTTTAAACCATGGTTATCAACATGTCTATGAATTTGTACAGTTATTCATTGCACCTTCCAATGTGAAAGGTGGGAGCATGTCATTATCAGGGTATACTCAGCTCATTGGCTTCTGCATATTTGAGGCCTGTGTGGGCATATTCTGGCCATCCATCATGAAAATGAGGTCCCAATACATCCCAGAGGAGGCAAGAAGCACCATCATGAACTTTTTCCGCATTCCTCTCAACATCTTTGTGTGCGTTGTGCTGTACAATGTGAGTGATTAGGTTTCATTTACTCATGATCGTTTGAGGCTCTGCCTACCAGTACATGCTTTTGACAAAAAACAAAACTGTGAGGGTATCCTCAAATAGTTTCTTTCTCATAGAAATACAAATATGATTGTACATTTTTCTGTAAATAATGATTTGGTTTGTTTCCTTTTCGAAGGTTGATGCATTTCCCATCACCATCATGTTTGGTATGTGCTCGATTTTCCTCTCTGTGGCTGCTGTATTGCAGAGGCGGCTTATGGTGATTGCTGATGGCCCGAAATCAAGTAAGTTCTGCTGTAGTCCTTGCGTCTTTCTAATTAATTGATATATTTTGACTGTATGTTATACTATCACAGTTACATTCCACCCTTTTTTCTTGTTGGTTTCCTGTGGTGATGATTAATAATGAATATGTTATGTTTCATCGTAGAACCAGAAGAATGGACAACACATGAGAGGGACACAGAAGCAGAGCCATTAAATGACTAATTGATGATGAATATAACAATAAAAGAAAAGACACCTGGAAATTTTTTGATGTTTGAAACAAGCCACCTATTCTAATGTGAACGTTCGAGCTGCATCTTGGTTTTCTGTTTGCTGTCTCTGATTGACGCCAACTTCAAACATGCATGAAGGAGTTTCAGGGGCAATCAACTGGTGGCTATAACACAAAGAAATGACTTAACTAACGAGTCTAGTTGCTATATGTAGTTCATGTATTTTCCAATCACTGTAGACCCATTCTTGCATCAGCTATATTTTGTCATATGGTTGTCATATGGTTGATGTTAGAAAAAGTAAGGATGCTTCAGTCACTTATAAATGGTGTGTTTTTTTTTTCTTCCTCTTGGCCATTTTGTTCTCGTTCTTTTTTCCCTTCAACTTCTCATTTTTGTTTTGTTTCTATGGGACGTACTTAGAGGCAGCACCTTGGAAGTGTAATATCAATTTGGTATACATTTCTAATTTGAAATTTGTAGTCTTGAATTTTTTGTAAATCTGAAGTGCACAAAGGCATAAAAAGAATGTTTAACGTTTTCCTAATTGGAGGCAGAAGATACAAGTTTTTGCCAAAAGTGGGTAGGGGTAGGGGAGGGGGGAAAACTCACGCTCACGGGTGCTCACCGGTGTCATCGGAGACGGAAGATAGAATTAAAAGTTAATTAATGAGAGTGTAATTCTTTGTTCAATTATTGTATGGATGTTTTATTTTCTTTTTATAAAACATAACCTTAGACAACCCCCGAGTAGCTGTTACCCATGAGTGTCCTCTGACTGAATTCCGGACGACAAACCATGTGAAAAGGAGACAGGCTTTCATGTTCTTTCATGTTTCTCCACATGATTAGCCAATAACTAACTCAATTCATCTTCCTAATCATATTCCAAAAAAAATTTCTCCGACCCCACTCTTCTTTTTCAACCTTTCAACTTATGAGCACTTCAACATTAGTGGCTCATCCTTTAATGGATTTTTAAGAACTATACTAAACGACTTATGCTAACATAGTTGTTCAACTTACCCAGTTTAAGTTAAATTCATGCACGAATCATGAACATGCAACTTGCGCATGTGCAATTATTGGCCATGTGATTGGTTTTCCAAATCAACCCTTTCAGCAAAGCCCATCTCTGTAGTTACTTGTAACTTGTACCTATCCATGTATTGTTTACCACTTAGCAGGAACAAACCAAGTCTCCCCACAGAGAACTCCACCATCCTTATATTCCCCACAGAGAACTCCACCATCCTTATATTCCCCACAGAGAACTCCACCATCCTTATATTCCCCACAGAGAACTCCACCATCCTTATATTATTCTTTTGATGTTTAACCGGTTTTGACACAGCTGGTTTGATATTGAGTCTTTGACCATCTAAAAAGATGTACCAATCACGCTCAAAACGAGGGGGCATTTGGTAATTTTGTCTTCAGGTTGTCCGTATGTAGTGCAGACACCCTCGAGCCAATAAGATTTGCCCATCCACTGATTCTCTCAACTCACTCCTACATTTGAGAAAGAGAAAGTTTGAAGTGAGAGAGAGGAGTTAGAGATGGTCAATCTTAGAAGTCCAAGGTTTCAGCTCTTACTGGTTTTGCAAGTCCTTATGCTAATACAATCCAAAGTGCTTTGCTACCAGTACAAAGTTGGAGATCTAGATGCTTGGGGCATACCCACTTCAACAAATCCACAAGTCTACACCAAATGGTCAAAAACCCATGAATTCAAGATGGGAGATTCTCTCTGTAAGAGTTTTCTGTTTCTTTCTTTCAATATTATTCTTTCTGTTTTCTCATTTCAAAACCACTGAAGAAAAAAATTGGTTTCTTTTTTCCTGTGTAATGCAGTGTTTTTGTACCCACCAAGCCAAGATTCAGTGGTTCAAGTCACAGCACAAGCCTACACCAGCTGCAACCTCAAAGATCCAATCTTGTACATGAACAATGGCAACTCTCTGTTCAATTTTACTTCATTGGGGGACTTTTACTTCACCAGCGGTGAACCGGGTCGTTGCCAGAATAACCAGAAGCTCCATATTTCTTTTGGCAATGGCTCTGCCTACTCTCCCTCCTATGGCCCTAGTGCATTGCCTGATTCTGCACCTTCTTACCCCACAGTTTTTGGCACAATCCCAGCACCCCCTTCTTCTGCACCATCACAAAGTTTCCCAGTTCTCATGGTGGCTGTGATTGGATTTGTGGTATGTTCACTGCTCAGTGGCAATCTGTGAACAGCTTCAACATGGCTGTTATTGGATTCTTTTTTCTTCTTCTTCTCATGCATGGTTCTTTAAACATTGGCATATTGGTTAATATATGGAATTTTTGGTATTGTAATTCTTTTTGGAAATCCAATAGAATAATGAAGCATATCATGTTCATATGTGATTTAGCATTGCTTTTCTTACTTTCTTTTGGTGAATCCCTTGAGTTTCGGGGGGCAGTGAAAGGATCATTTTAACCTAAAAGAGAAAGTTACAAAGTTACTTTTTATTTTAAAATTCCTTTTTTTGCTATCAAAAGAAGAGAAGATAAGATAACATGGGTTTCCATGTCAAAGTACAAGGACATCCTGACAGAACAGTGCCCGGTGATTGTGGCGGTGAGAAGTTGTAGTTGTATAGATTATACAATTATTAAGCATACAGCTGGATGTACATGTTGCCCACGACAATGTCTCATCCATGTGGGTCACCAATTAAATGTAGCATCATAATAAGATATGAAAAAAGAAAAAGAAAGAAGAGATGAACCAAAAGTATGAAAGAAAATGCTTGTATAATAAGAGAATGTAACTCTGCCACCACAAGGATTAAGAGCAGCAAGTTCATAACCACAGTAACCGTAAAATATTGCACGCTCTACTATATATGGTACACAGCCTATCAAGGCCTCATAACAGCACTTGAGCTTTTTTCTCATCTTAAAAGTACATGGAGGTAGACACATTTGACAGAGTTGGAACACATTTGACAGAGTTATAACACATTTGACAAAATTGATGAGGGCTGGGCAGGATTTCATCTCAACATCTCGGTACGGATGGACGAGACAGGGGACGCTGTTTTGGACGAGTACGTGTGATGGATCTAATACTTACTCAACCGACCATGTCAATGTCAACTGGTGTTGGCTTCACTTCGGAAGCAGCAAAGGGTGCATCTGGAACTGCAGGCTCTGCAAATTGTGTGGCCGTAGACTTTGGTTCTGTTACTGAAAATGGATTTCGCATTTGGGCAGCATTAGAGTCTACCTCCATAGCAGAGGGCCTGGGTGGGGAAGCAGGCTGCACCTCCACATCCGGATAAGCAGCCTTAAATCGTGCTCGCAGGCCTTCATCAACCAATCTTACACCACTCAGTTGATTACCGAGTGACATCCACCTGATACAAAACAGTTCCGAATAAAACATAAAAGCTTGATTTTCAAGTAAAGGCCCCACACCCACAGACAACAGGAGAGAATAGACTATGGTAAAGGCTTTTTTTGTGTGTGGAGAATAAACGATGGTAAAGGCTTTTTAGGACGGGAAAGGGTTAAAATGGCTATCTACCTTATTAGCATGATACTCAACTTTTCTTACTTAAGAGTTGCACTTCCAATTTAACCCTTCACAATTACCTTTGGTTCTAAGAAAACCCCCAAAAACAATAAAAGCCGAATGAAAAAGGAAAAAAAGGAAAAAACAATGGGCCTTATAAATATGGGAAAGGGTTATTACCCACATTTGCATGATACTGAACTTTGCTTACTTGCACTATCCAAGAAATTTTAACCTACGGAAAACCCAAGACCATGCTAGATTCAGATTGTCACCGGTTTCGTTATCAATTTATGCCAAAAATCACAACATACAACATTGTTGATATTGTTGATCAACAATAAAGAAGGAATTTCATTTAACAATTACAGCCGTTAGTCAAGAAAGCATACCCTGCATGAGTATTGTGCATGCGAGCAAACAGTTCCAGCTTTCTAGTCCTTGGACTTATCCTCTCCAGCAAAGGGTACATCTGCAGGAATGCATGTATATTTAGCCAAATTTTAACAAAACTAAACAAATACAAATACAACAGAGACAATAATTATTATAACATTATGTGGTAGAAGGCAATAACTTCTAGATCACCACCTCTTAAATTGTAAGGGAAAGAGTACAATTATAATATAGTTCATCCTGTAAGCTCATTATAAAGAACTATATTTTGCATAGATATTTCACTGCACAATTATAAGAAGCATATTCCACTAACCTCATCTGGCTTACGGCTTGTCTCTCTAACCTCGGCAACAATGACATCAGTATCAATATTTCTATTTACTAATGGTTCCCCTTTTATTCCAACAAGGCAATGCTCCTTGCTATGATTAAGCCAGTGGCCAGTCCGCCCTGTTCTAATTATTCGTTGAAGTTGATTAGTCTTTACCCAAATTAGCTCCTCGATACGCTTGTATCCCCAAAGTTCCAAACTGCAAGAAGAATAGTGATATTTCTGTGAGTGAAAGCCAAATAATAAGCAGATCCAATTTAAGCATCTATGGTCAACTTATACATTTGATGCAGCAGTTGACAGATGGTCAAAGTATACACATACCATTCACGCCCAAGCTCCATTGCACGCCCAGTGACCCAAAGGAAAATCAGACCATCTGTCTGCAATGCGGGAACATTAAGATTGCGCATTTCATCATCAGCCATTGTCCCATAGGGCAATTCCATATGAATGTCCCACGGTGGATCTGCCATTATTACTCCAAATTGCCCTAGAATGTCCATTCTAAAGTTGCGGATATCACAGTTAATCCATTGTGGTTGACCAAGTTCAACCTCAGAACAATATTCAGCACGCTGAGGCTTCAATGGTTTATGGGGATTGAGAGCTGGAGCCCCCATCATCATGTGAGACACATCTGGTGTTGGATCAAGCTCATAGTGTACATACTTGCATGTCTAACAATGGAGACAACAATGTGTTACTTTATGAAAAATAGTCACTAACATATAATTAATTCATCACTCAAGTAAAGAAGGTAAACTTTACCTTCATGTGACGACAAGTATCCAGAAAAGAGCAGTCTCCTAAATTGACATCGGTATGTGGAGCAATTATTCGCCTAAAATGAACCTGAAAGGAGAAAATAAAATACAATGTGTAAAAAGCACAATAGGTCTAAGTACTAAGATTAAAGTTATTTGCAGTGATTTTAGAATAAAAACTAGAAATACAATCAGCAAAAGGAAATGTAGAACATCTCAAAACAACTTTGAATAAGTTCACAAATTATAGTTAATAGAACTGAAATAGCCAGTGTGCACATAAATTTCAATTTCGGAAACAGGCAAAACTAAATCCAATGATGCAATCCTCTAAAGTTGGATGCTACAAGGCAACATTAAATCAGAGCTCAATCATTTTGGTTACACTTTGTAGCAAGATCGTTTCAGCACATTATTAGGTAGTTAAAAGACCCCAGTGCAAAACATAGAACTTAAACTAGACGCATGCTATGAATTGAAATTGTACAACATCGAACAAAATAATAAGCAAGAGGCAGCATTCTGATCACTATTAATTTCAAGACTTAAGAAGTCATGATCAAAGGCATGTTTTGCACTCGTAAGAACAGTCAATAGACTATATTTCTTACCGACCTTCTCACATGCAAGTAAGGAATTAGACTGGCGCCGGCAGTCCTCTTTTGTTAGGGATGTGCAGTATTCCTTCAATTGTGAACCACCTTTAGTCTTGAACTGAAACAAAAAAAGACATCAATTGACTTAAGACTTTCCTGCTGATGCAGCCAACCCCAGTTTTAGCATTTCTTATGCCCAAGCAATGAGTCCATCGAATAATTGAGTCCCAGTTATAACATAAAGAACAAACTGTAAGCAAAATAAAATGTTCACCACAAGCCTCCTACTCATTGATTACAGAACCCAAAATCATTGCTTTGGTGCTCTTAATCAATAAGCAGAGAAGATAACACAAAATTTGAAAATATCACATCAATACTTATAAAGTCTAAAAGCATAAATGGTCCTTGCGGTTCCAAGTAATTTTTCAGTGTTACGCAGTGTTACCAATCCACCCGTGTTTTAGCATGTGTGTATTTAGTAATAAACCTGTCGCCACCACGTGTTACAATTTCAGGGCTTGATTAGTAAGACCATGTGGTTGTGGCATTACTGTCACACATACTCTATATGACAAGTCATGTTGTTTAGTATTGTTAATACTAACTCTTGTGGTCTACATCTGTTACCAGTTTTAGTTACATCTCTTAATTCCGTCAATTTTTGTAACTGGTCATCCACATGCACATCAGGTGCAGGAGCATTATGGTCATTTTCCACCCATTTCACTCCTCACAAAGGATCCATGTGGTTTACAGTACATGTTGCGAGTCTCTTTGGAGACAAGTTGAGTGGAAGGTAAGTCATGTGGTCTACGCTGGTTACCAAGTTTACTCAAATCTCCAATTTTGTTAATAACACACATTCATGGAAAGTAGAGATTTACTAAAAATTGGTAACGGAGTAGACCACAAGGGTATTATTAACAAAACTAAAGCCGAAGAAATTATCTATAAACCTTCGACATATAGAGTAAAACACATGACCATTTGTGATCTTAAGCCTATTTATAGCTTAAATAGCAGACAGGAAATATTTTTTACATATACCAGCTTTCCAGGTTATTGACGCCAAAAAAAAAAAAGCTTTACAGGTTATGCAAAGAACCAGTTAAATGAGTCTATTAAGAACAATACAATTAAAAGTATTGACATCTGACAAACCTTGGCAGCCACAGCAGTCTCCTTGGCAGTTGGCCGGTGAATCAGGTCCAAAAGCTCCTCACCAGTTTTTGATTTTTGTAACTCCTTAAAAGTCTTCTTATTCAACAATGCCTCAAGATCCTTCATTTCCTCCTCTTCACTCCTAGGCTTATGAGACATCGAATTGGGGCTATCCATTGTTGCATTTGGCCCCAAACTACCAGCTCTATGCATTGGAGGAACACCACTCATCCCTCTAGACATTCCCATCATGCCCATTACTCTAGGACTAGGAGCACCCCTTGGACCCATCAATGAACCTGGCGGTCCACTCCCAGGAAACATAGGCGGCAAACCGGCCATATGGGTATCATTAGGTCCCATCCACATGTCCTGCATTGGCCTTGAACCAGGCCCTCCCATTCCAAACACTCCACCATTACCATCAACCCCATTAGTCACCACTTGCTGCTGACTCTGATTCTGATTCAAATTCCCATTCCCATCTACCAAATTCGAATCTTGACTCTGAAACTGCTTGCTTTCAGGCAATTCCTTCATCAGCCGAGTCCGGTCAATCCCCAAAACCATAACTCTCGACTTGCCACTCACCACAAACTCCTCCAACTCAACGCCACCGTTCTCTTCCGCCATTGACCTCAACGCCATCTCCACCGCCAATATCGCCCCGGACTCTCCTCCGAGCTCTCGCAGCGCCGCCTTCTCCTCCGAAGTCGCATTCTGGTCGCCCTCAAGTTTTCTCAAAATCGCCGACGAGTCAACCCGCGAAAAGGGCACCCTTTCAAGCAAGCAAACCGCAACCATAGCCCGAACCACAGACAATGGGTTTCCCATCTCATCCATGGGGCTGAAGTTCTCGGGTTCGGGTAGGTCAGTCGGCTCCGGATTCGCCCGATTCGGAGAAAGCTTCGGAATTTCGGTAATTGGGTTTGTGGGTTTGGGTTCAGGAGAAGGGAGGCGACTGCGTTGGGGTTCTGGGGTTAAAGGGCGAGTGGGTTCGATTGGTTCAATTAGTTTGTTGGGGTTGGGTTTAGGGTCCGGGAGAGAAGGTGTGGGAGTGAAAGGTCGGCCATTGAAGGCCGAGAGGACCTTGAGAGAGAGATCAATGGTGGGAACAATGGCGGGGACGACTTGGGTTTGGAGATAAGAGAGGAGTTCTAGCTGGGTGGTGCGCTGAGACTCCATTCGAGCTTCGAGCTGTTGGCTCCTGTTTCTGATGGTGGCTATGGATGAGGCTTCGCCGTCTGATTGGGTTTCCATTGCTATGGGTTTCTTGTGCTTCTTCTCTGTGTAAGTGACTGAAATCGACTGAAGTTTTTTTTTTGTGGACAAAATCGACTGAAGTTGAAGCTGAAGCCGTTCAAGCAAAACAATTTCCCTCTCTCTCTCTCCCTCTTTCTACGAATAGCGAGGGATTTTGTAATGTTCGCAGTCAAACCAACATATATGCATAGGATAGGAACAGGAGGGAATAGGCAAACAATTCCCCTCTTTATTTTATTTTTTGTTTTTAGATGATTTTTCAAAATATTTTAGATATATATTTGGGAATTTCCTCATGCCAATATGTTATGGTTGATTTTTTTTTTTTTTTGGTTGATAAAATGGTATGGTTGATTAAGTTTGGATTTTGTTTAAATGTTATAGTTGTTATAGTTTAATACCATAATATTTATATATAAAAAATTAGATATGTATCAAAAAAATATTTAGAGAATAGATTTCTTTTGCGACGTTGGTTATAAGTCATTTCACCAACTAGTTTTTGATTTACTTCTTCTGAAGTCATTTCATCCCTACTTGATGTATGAAGGTACATAATTTTTTTAGAAAATCAATTAGCATCTCTTTGGTTGATCGTGTTACTTGCAAACCTCTAATTAGGAGACTCATTCATTTTTTTTCTAACCATCAAATAAGATGATTTATATAGTAAATTTTGTTTAACATGCACAATTTATTTGATGGTACGAACATTAAAATTAGAGATAAACGATCATTAAAGGAGTCTCTAACGATACATATACGCACAAAGATAATTATAAATACCAAAAGATAACTTACTATATCACACCAGTATGATTTCTGTAGCATCTTTCAATCTCGTAGGATTCTCCAACTTTTTTTGTTTTGTTTTTGTGAAACTTCTCCAACATTTTGTTGGACCAAATTCAAGCGTGAGTACTGCCCATGCACAAATTACAAATGAAATCCGTTGCTTTCCCCATTACAAACCAAGAAACCAACAGTTGACTGGAAAGAAATCATCCTATTTTCTATCCAACTATTGCAATTCTTTAAGAACGAAAAAAAAGAAAAAACTACATACAATTTCTTCAAGTGTAAACAGGGCAGCCTTCAACAATCACACCTTTAGCCGTAGGGCAAGTAGCCAAGGGGCACCCATCAAGGTCATTTCCCCACCAGTTAAGGCTAATGTCCTCCAACCCCAAGCTAAAATACAGAAGCACCCCCATGAAGGCAAGGCCAGCATCAAGTGCCCCAGAGAGCACATAATTGTGCCTCCTCCACCAATCTGGCCTATACCTATACACAACAAAACCAGACAGAAAACCCAAAATGATCCAAGAAGTGTAGTTGACTGCAGTTGCAGGTGGCATATTCCCTGTGGCACCAATTAGGACTGGCATGTTGATGAGCCTGATCCACTCTTGTTTTGGGAAGGCCTTAGCAGCTGCCCATACAACAAGGGGGGCAACTGCCCCACCCAAGAAGAACCAATTGATTGCCTCATATGTGCCCTTGTTACCAAATATTCTTCTAGGGCCAATCAAGCCCCATATGACTGAGGCATCATAGAACACTGTGTCTCCTGGGCAAGTCCACACTGATGATGTGTCCTCACATATGTCTGGGATGGTTTCCATCAGCCACCAAGCAGTGCCCAAGTAGACAATTGCAGCTATAAGGGTACCCACAACCTGACAGGTGAATTTTATTGTTAAGGATATTGGGATTGGAAGGAAATTATTAAGAAGAGAAATACAATTATACTATTTTTACGATATTTATTGACCACATTATGTGATTTGTGAATGCAGTACAAATAGCGGCACTAAAAAAATAGGAAGTGACCTGAGCCATGAACATGGTTCTAGGAGGGATTTTCATGTAGTGACCAAGCTTGAAGTCTTGCAAAAATGTGATGGCTTGTGTCATACTTATGTAGCCATACACCTTGAAGCACATATTGGCAACTGGGTAACCTGGGTATATATACCCAATTATATACTCAGTGATGATGTTTAAGCCTGGTGTCTGTCATTAGAAAGATGAACTGATTAATGAAGCAACAGATTAGTTAAAAGACTAAAA
This sequence comes from Prunus persica, assembly GCF_000346465.2. Classification (NCBI taxonomy): domain Eukaryota; kingdom Viridiplantae; phylum Streptophyta; class Magnoliopsida; order Rosales; family Rosaceae; genus Prunus; species Prunus persica. The sequence goes on along the minus strand of NC_034013.1, from coordinate 12,477,613 downwards.
TGTCCAACAACATTGGCTGCTAAGGGAAAGTACCAGAAAATGGGTACCTGATTTGTGATGGCTGTGATGATCCCAATTGGGAGGGTGAAGAAAATGGCAATAGCACAAGCTAGTAAAACACCCCACCAAGGCAACTGAAGCTGGTCATTGTAGTATTGGCAGGTAAAAATAGTGACTGCAATGTTGACCAAAAGTATGACCACAAACCACCACTCAGGCACTTGCTTATACCTCTGCATAAGTCTTGTGTGTATGTCCATTTGCTTCTCTTTGAAACTTGCTTTGCTTTGCTCCCATATTTCCCTACAAATACACCCATATGGCCAAAGAATGAGATTCTAAACACTGCCTAAACCAATTGACTCAAATGTGAAAAATTTAAGAGAAAATCTTCTTTATCATTGATTGTATACAATTATGTGTCAATTTTTATCATAATGTGATTCATAAAAATCAATATAGAGTTGTATACAACTAGTTCTAACGAAGATTTTCTCTAAACTTGAACATAGTGTATTGTTAAATTGTTACCTTCCATGAAACAAAGCAACATGTACAATTGTAGCAGTGAGTGCAGCAAAGCCAACGCCGTAAGTTATTGCAAAAATTATACTGAGGTAAAGCGGACCTTCTCGATTGTACGCGGCGGAATCAAGGTGGAAATTGGAGTCAATGATAGCTGTTATGTTGTATTCTTCACCATCTGATTTGAACATTGTGCTTGAAAAAATTGGGAAGGTTTTGGCTTTGTAGACATTAAACCAATAGCAAAACGGAGTCAATATGTACATGACAAGGAAAAAACCAGCAGCAACATTGGCTGTGGCAAACCATGGGCTTGCAAGTGGGCTTCCAAGGTAGGAGGAGATGGTTGACCAGTCAATCCCAACGGTTCCAATTCCAAGCCCATAAAGACCTGAGCCAAGCTGTTGGGCCAGGACACTTTTGGGGAAAATCCAACATATCCAAGAGAGGGAAGTTAGCATTTCAAAGAGGTAGCCAGGGAAGACATAGTAAGCAAAGCTGCAAATGAAGGCGATGAGGAAGAACTGTGTTCTCGTCACTCCTCCCTTTGGCCTTGCTTCTTTCTCATGGAGGGCCCTGTGGTAATGAAATTTTCTCACATTTTAGTCACTAAATAACGTGGCGTGTGACATGTTAGTGTTTTACTCAATAAATAAATGAGATTCGAGCAATACCGTCGGATATAAACAAATGTATATTTGTGGTTGGGATCTCAAATTTTAGGAGTTGTTAGGGTCTTTCATATTACCTTAGCTCAAGTCCAAGAACTAGTTAGTTAGAACTTGTGTTTTAGTTTTACAACCAAACCCATTATATAATGATTGAAAATGATTTTTTAATTTACAAAATACGTAAAAATGTATTATCTTTTTGGATAAATAAAAATCACATGTAAGTATTCTACATGAAAAAATGTAGACTGAGAGTAAAGATGCGCTATAATTGCAAATGATGATTTGTAATAGATGGACGACTGACTGTAGCATCTTTCCACAAAATCATTCATATATATATACAAAATATGTTATATTTGACACGAAAAACGTGAATAAATGTAGATAAAATTACACAGAGAAAATTACTAGCTCTGTCGCTTCATTATTTCGTGGCATGCATGAAATGAAAGACTGAAGGACACTACTTGAATGCAAACACCTACCTATCCTTTCTAAATTCTCATCCCCCAATCAAGATACCAACCAGTCAAAGGCCAATCAACTCCATTCCATGGCCATCCAAACACACCGGAATCAATGGAATATTCATAGTAAATTAAAAAAAAAAAGATATGACAAAATTAAACACACTATAATCTATTAACATACATATTATTTATATATATAGTAAGTAAAAATTAAAAGAAAAAGATGAAGGTATTACCTGAACAATGAAACTTGGACAAGGTTCGCTGGCCACCACATAGCAGCTGGCTCAACCAAGTACCTCCTGAAAATCCCAGCCCAACCAAACCCCAACACCTACCATTCAATTCAATTTCAAACCCCATCATGAACCCTAATCAACAAAATTTCAAAATATTCATCTTCAATTAAAGTCTACAAAACCAATATAATATATCTGGAAGAAGTTAACAAATTACTTAAATAAAAATATTAACCTGAGTTGTTAAGATAACAAGCAGGGACACAAAGAAGGTGATGTGCTTCTTGTAAAAAACTTTAACCACAGTAACAATATGAATGGCGTAGACAGTTCCAGCTCCGGAGTTGGCAAAGATGGTGATGAGGACATGTTCTTTGACATTGAAGGGTCCAGGGTTGAGGGTGAACTCCCAGCGGGAGCCTTTGAAGAAGGCATGGGTTGTGATTTTGGAAGCCATGAGCTGCCCCAGAGGCACCACAGCAATCTGGGCAGAGATGGCGGTGATCGAAAGAGGCTCTTTTCTGTACCAGAAGAACTGGTTGAGGAAGGAGAGGAGGATGCAGGAGAGGGTACCCAGAACCCACATTCGAAATGTTAGGACTGGGAGGGAGGGATCGTCTGTGGTTGGTACAGTCAGAGCAACCTGTTCCACTGGTGAGTTTTCTTCTTCTTCTTCTGGGTTTTTAAGTTTTGGTTGAGAAGATGAGGGCTGGCCATAGAAGTCTTCATCTTTCTTGTCCTTAGAAACTGCAGAGCCAGAAAACAAAATTAGAAAGAGAAAAAGGGGATTTATTGATTGATGGGGAGGGCTTGCTTACTGAGAGGGCTTGTGATTTCATGAGTGGATTCTTCCATGGATTCTGTGCTTTCTGTCATTCTGTGTGTCAATAGTTTCTAACATGTATATACGTTTTGTTTTTGAGGTGGTGGTGGTGGCGGATTAAAATTGAATGTTGAGGAAGGAGAATCTAAGGAGGTAGATAAGTATTTTCTTGGGTCATAACAAATTTTAGGGTATAATAAATTTATATCATAGCTAATTTAGATAATTACAAGAAAAAAATAATTAGTTAGCTAATTAGCTAGCAGGTTATTCTGAGTTGTTGCAGCTGCTCACCCACGTGGTGCTATTTTGTCTCTGTCTTTTTTTCTTCTATATACATCTAATACATACAGTCCCGATCTCTTGGACCACAGGAGTCCAAGAAATTTGTGGTCACTCACCGTTGGATGTAAATTCAACGGATCACTCAATCTTGAACTCCTTTTAAGAAACTTTTTTGAACCATTAAATTAATATCCAACGGTGAGTGACCATAATCTCTTGGACTCCTGTGGTTCAAGAGATCAGGACTGCTAATACATATACAAAGTTGAGAATATTAGTTGATCCTATTCAATTCAATCCAATACTAATCACCGATCTGCTCAACATTACTACAATTAAGCTTGATATATGTTTCTTCCACTGCCTAAAATATCCTCTCTTTTTTGAATCTATTGCACTCATGTACTGAACGACAAAAAATATGGCGGAAAATAGGAAGAATTTTGAGGGGTCCATTGACCATGGATAGTTTGTTTGGTAGTTGGTGACCAAAATAATAGGGTGCAGTGCAGAATAATACCTACCCTTCCTTCGATCAAAAAAAAAAAACATACCTACCCTTCCAAGGCCAACTGATTTTACAATTGCGAGTATAACTACATGCCCAATTGGAAAACGAATTGAAAAAAAAAAAAAAAGTGGAAGGTTTGGGAAAATCTATGTTCTAAAGTGCACTTTTCTGGTCTAGATTCAAATTATTCTTGAATCTCATAGAGCAGTGCATATGTGTGGAAGATACACATGCACCCACGTAAACTCACTACTAGCCGGAGGAAAATATTTTGAATACTTATGGTAAAAACTTTTTTACATGGTCATAACGAGGATATCTCAAGTCAAGCATATATTAATTGTTGTCAATTGACATAACTTAAATGCATCGGGATGTCACTATAGTTAGGTTACTTCTCCCATCATATACCACAAGTTTGTGACAGACAGCTCTGCAATTTTGGAGCTATTTTGAATGAAATTTGATACAACCAATTCACGGGTGGAACTACCTAGTGGGCTACACTAGACTATAGTCTAGGTAGTTTTTTGAAAAAGAAAATATTAAACATATATTTTTCATTAGCTGAGATTATCATCTTGTGGCTTCTTGGCTGTTTCTTACGTAAAGAAGTATGCAAGTTTGAAGTCCCACATGAAGAAATAAATATCATAATATCCTAATTGGTCTCACATAATGTAGTATCCTTGATTATAATAAACTCTATCAAAATAAAAATTATACGTGTGAAACTTAGCCTTAGCAGCAGTCCCAAAAAAATACATGATGTTTTTTGTATTCTTTGTTATGAAAGTCTCGTGGATAAATTTTTTATCTCTGACTCTCCAATTTTAATATTTTCATTGATTTGACTCCATAAGAGAAAAATTTGTCTAAATGAAATTCACCCTTTTACGAATAAGATGAAACAAAAAAGTCCCAAAGATATCATTTGATAGATAGGTTGATTAGCAACAACATGGATTCAGATGACAATAACAAAATATTTCAATTCTCTCAAGGATCCTAGGGCACAACTTCTATAAGTACACTTTTAATTATGTTGTTAAACATATATTCATGTTCATAATTTATTTTTTTTATTGCATCTAATATGTATATGTTTTATGTTAATTCTTACTAGAAATTAGTCACTGTAGCTATGAATTGCATGATTTATATGATTTAATGCATACTTTTGTTTTAGCCAAAAATTTAGCTAACCTATCCGTCGAAAATTTCCTGATTCCGTCCTTAAATCAATTGCCAAGATTGCCGAAGATGATGTTTTGGCATTATTGGTGGAAGGTTGTAACTTGCACGGATTTTATAATCTCCCATATAATGCCGTCGAATATCATGCCAAGCTGCTTCCTAAAGTGATAAGCAAATGATAATATGCAAGAGACCCAGCCTTTAACTTAAGGGGTCCCAAGAGCTATAGATGTCATCATCAACATACCAACCCGGCTTCCTAAATTGAGAAGCAAATAATGTTCATGAGACACTCCCTTTAATTTTATAAGGGGTCCCAGGCAGACACAATCATGTGAATAATTCTTCTCATTTCTTGCACATTTTGTTAAGAAAGATTAGGGTTTAAGTTAAAGGACTTGCGTGATCAAATATGGATAGAAAATAAAATTAGATAATTAAAATGCACTTTAATAGTACATATCTAATCGAACAGCTGTTATTCCATTATTCTTTTTTTTAATTTTATCTAACATCTATAAATAATGGAAAATAAAAAATAAAAAGCCTCGTGGAATATGATATTATCACATGATCCTTGAGGCTTTTTATACACATGAAATGATCAAATGATATTGTGGTCGTCTTTATATAACCCCATCTAAATCATTTCTCTTGTTTCCATTAGCAGATTGAAACCAATACTATAGCACTACGGACCTAACAACCTACCCCACTCACCCACCAAATAATGTTTGACATTTTTCTTTCTTATTAAAACTATCGAAATATTTTTACCCACAATTTTAATTCAAGATGTATATTTATCATAGTTTTTAATATTTGACACGTGTCTATAAGCATAATTATGATTAACTTTTTATTTTCATTTATATTATCATAGTTATGTTTAGGTTAAAGTGGTGAGCAAAAATCCTAAAAAAACTATCAATCTTCCAACGGAGTCTAGACGATAGAGCAGTAGAAAATGGCATTGACATGCATACTATAGATCTTAGGTTCGAACCCTCATGATATCTTAATTGTGTATGTAAGTTTAGACTATCACTTATACTCAAAAAAAAAAAAAAATCAAGATTACACAAGTTTTTATGTAACTGAAAGATTTGCGCTAAGATTTAAGGATCATAAAGCAAATTATGAATTAAGTTGTTATAAAATCAATTGTGTGTGAGTAATTTTTGACTGTTTATACATGAAAATTTTAAACCTTACACTTACGCTCATACATACAACTGCCCCTAATAGAATTCACAATAGATTAATGACTTTCACACCAAGCTAACAATTTCATGAATTTTGTTAACGTTAATCATCCACGTATTTTTAACCGTTTTGTTAATATAAAACTCACATTTTTTTAATAGTTAGGAATCGCCAAGGCAATCCATAATAGATTTGCCGACTGCCACACTAGACTGCCCAGAGTACTAGAGTGTTCCATATTTTTGGCACAACCGCTTCACTCAGTTATCAAATAAACATATAAATGGTAACTTTGTAATTTAGCGCCAAAGTGATGTCATTTTCTCAGGACAGCTTCAAGGCAACTTGTCATCTTCCTAATCAGTAAGTTTAGAACTCACCGAACTCCGACACCTCTCTCAATTACTATAAGCTCACAGTTTGTCTCAGAGAACCCTAAAACTCCCCCTCTCCC